>NC_133620.1:353068483-353208483 GCF_048593235.1 Sminthopsis crassicaudata
AATAATATCTACCTCCCAGAGTTATTGTGAGGAACACATGAGATAAGATATGTAGAAGGCTTTGCAGTTATTATTATTCTCCAGAAACAAGTTTTATTTCCAAGTAGCTATTAGCTCATAGCTCAAAACTAGTTACATGTGAATCTATTTCAAATGCACTGCAGAGCAAAGCGAGGCACAGCAGTTCCAGGAGGGCCTATGTACAAGAGCTCAATTATTTTAACAGCCCAAAGGTTAATAAGTATGATAGGATGACCTCAGCTCAATGTACTGAGCAGTAGTCCATGCACAGCACTCAGCGGAACAGAAGGTGAATGGCGCATGGCCTCTCTCTTCATGGAGGTAACACTAGAAAAGGGGAAGGAGATATTCCCAAGGGGAACGGTTGGAATGCAGTGACCAGGAAATAACCACAGGGAGAATTGAGATGTGCTTGATCACAGCAACGGTGAGAAAGATGTAAAAGTCACCTCTGCTTGGAACGTCACTGGGAAGAACACTCTTTTTGCCCAAAACTCACCTAAACTAGTGACTTTCCAGGACAGATATACCAAGCCAGAACTGACCCGTAAATATCCGTAAATTGACCAAAAGGATAAAATACAACAATACAATGCTAATAAGGGTTCAACAGTGTTGATTTCTAAAGTGATTAAATTGTGTAAAAAGCCCAAGAATAGGAGGGGAAAATTCACTGCTCACTTCAAGTTCTAGACCTGGGAACCCCAAGCTCTTCCAGTGCCTGAGGACATGGGGGAGGTCAGACTGAGAGGGGGTGAACTATGATGTAAACTGTGGCCCCTTTGATCTTTGAGGGAAGAGTGGTCCTTGGTCTCAAACCCTCCCAGCCTCTGGCTTTATTGAGTATTGACATTTATGGAGAAATATACTGGGTTCCAGCAACTTAACTAAGGCTGGGGTGGTGTGAGTGGTTCACTTGGGGATTCCTTGGTCCCAGTCAGAATCTATTTTTTCCCAGATTTCAAAGGGAATGTGGAGGGTTTTGAAAGGAACACAAAAAGGTCACTTGGAGGTCTGAGAAGAGAAAATTGGGTCCCCGGTTTCACCATTAAATCACCCCCCAATAAAGGAGCAGGACAGGAAGGAATAATAAGAAAGGAGTGTGTAAACAATAGGTCACCAAACTAACAAAGCAGAAAGTTTCAAAACAATTCTTAAGTTTCCCTCCAGTTCCCATCACCTTATGGGGGGAGGGTTGAGTGGGACCCAAGTATGAGAGCAAAACAGAAAGAGAGGCCCTGTATCAAAAAGAAATTCGATGGCCTTTCCTACCACATCCAAAGAGAGTTCCATTCTCAGTAGGAGAAGGATTGAGGCTTGGGGCCTAGGTGGCCTCAGAGGGAGGCAGGAGGGAGCGGGTTGAGGAAAAATTGTTAGATCCAAGGTCCTGTCTTTGATAAGGGGGTGGTTTTGGAAAGGGTTTGCAGGCCTTCTGATAAGGACTGCATTGGGGTACAGGGGAAGAATCCTGTGCCCCTAAAGGAGTAGAAAGGAGGGAGTCATCTGGAAAGTCAGTATCTATTTTCAGTTCTCCTTCAGTAAATCTTACCGGCAGCAACCTGCAGTGCTGTCTTAATTTAGGATTTTGAGACAAGGCCATTAAAGGCTTGGACATGGGGAACTTCATTCCACTTGCCTTGCCTTCAGCAAAACAAATCAAATTGCTAGATACTGCTATAGTTAATTGAGCCATTAATGAGCCATTTTTCCTGGTTCTCCAAGATCTACTGAGGCCAGGAAGCATCGCAAAAGTAAATAAGTTTCTTAGCCTTGAGGTCTTTCAAACCGAATTTGTCTGTTTTTTAAGAGACATCCTAAGGGAGAATCCTTAGAATAAGAGGTAGATTGTCCCATTTTGCCACAAATC
This sequence comes from Sminthopsis crassicaudata, assembly GCF_048593235.1. Lineage (NCBI taxonomy): Eukaryota > Metazoa > Chordata > Mammalia > Dasyuromorphia > Dasyuridae > Sminthopsis > Sminthopsis crassicaudata. Next base: position 353,070,372 of record NC_133620.1, read on the forward strand.
TCAGATTTTCCTGGATTCTATAGCACCTCACATCCTCAGGTGTCCCTAGAGAGGGAGAGATGACCCAAGTTCCCTGATTAAGGGGACTCTTTTAAAAAATGTAGGAATTCCCAATCTCGGCAAACCCAGACAAAGAATTCTGCTGAACCGTAGAGCTCCAGGCAGCCCAAATCTTCCCAGGTATTTGGGTGTCCCAGCTATAGAATAGACAACAGCAAGAGGTTTACCTCTGCCAAAATTTCAGGGATCCCCAAAACAGGCCACCAAAAGTTGAGGTGTGAGAAATGAGGGTTAAGATCCCCTGACAGCAATGGGATCCCCTGGCGCTGCCACAGGTTCTTTGAGAAAGAATTCGCAATCCCGAATGGCAAGGTTTGTGGCAAAATGGGTTTATTATACTGAGAAAAATAACTCAGCGGCAAAATCCTGTTAGGGTTGTTAGCAGAGATGGGTTTACAGGCTTTTGGTTATATTGGATTTCTGTTGCTCTGAGCTATGGAGCAATTTGAGAGATTGATTTTCAGTCCAATAGAGGGTAGTGTATATCCCAGGCCAAGATCTCCACTTGAATGGAGGAGCAGATTACTTACCTGGGAGTTTCCCCTATGAACAGGAGGGTGTGGCCCCTCCCAGAGGGGTTTGAGATTTTTAACCCAGGACCACCCTCCCCGCCAAGATCTCAGTTTACATCAACTACAGAACCTACAGTCTTGCCATCTACCATTCAGAATAGTGGTGGGAAAGTCAATCAGCAAGTATTTATGGATTATACCCTATGTACTTAGGGTCAAATTAAGGCTGTAAAACATTTTGTAATTAATTTGTATTTATTATAATAGTAATAATAACTAAGAACTCTAAGGTTTGCACTGCACTTTGCTATATGCTATATGCCAACAATCAGAAACTACCTAAGATATTTGTGGTGATATATGTGGCAAATGTGGCAAATGATCAAAGGGAGGTCTTAGACCAGCGTGTCTCTTCATTTCTTCTCAGAAAGACCAGAGTTCTTATTTCACCTTTAGGAAACTTACCTCCACCCTGACTCTTTTCCTTTGTCTATGTTTTGCCCTTAACAAAGAGAACTATCCAGTCACTCCGTGACCCTGAATAAGCTTTACATGTGTATCACTTGTCTGTGAGGGTTTGGAAGTTTATTTGGTTGTTCAATTATTGAGTTGCTACAGAAAAGGGAAGAATATTCACTCTCTCTCCTCTGTTCCCATCCTTGGAATATGGACCCTGCCAGTCTTGCCCAGGTAACCTCTTTTTCTTCCCACCTATGACTATTTTCTACTTGATCCCACTCTTAAAAAAGTAGTTCTGGGGCAGCTAGGTGGCGCAGTGGATAGAGCACCAGCCTTGATTCAGGAGGACCCGAGTTCAAATCTGGCCTCAGACACTTAACACTCCCTAGCTGTGTGACCCTGGGCAAGTCACTTAATCCCAGCCTCAGGGGAAAAATTAGTTCTTTGCATATGGATTAATGGTAAACAATGGAGAAAGCCAGGGCGACTCTCATACTATTGCCTCTCCTCAAATTAAACTGTCCAACTGCTTTTTTAAGCCATTAATTTTAGTGTAGGGGAAAAAAGAACCAGATAGTAAGAATTACATCTATCTCTGCTTTTGGAAAGTTTATAAAAGTTTATAAAATATAATAATATGATTCTATCTCATATAGCTCAGAATCCCCTGGGGTGGGGGTGGGAGAGAGGAATGTAATTGGTGCCATTTCACTACTCCCTACCCCTACCTCCCACTCCTGGCTTTCCCATCACAACTATTTAGTATGCAGATAAGAAACAGTTAAGATTAACCAAACAGGGCTGATATTAAAACTAAATGAGCAGAATCTGTAGCATTGACTGATATCCCTTCTCTTGAATGGAAAGCCGGCACCCCGCAGTACTTCCCAGCCCCTCTGTGGGTGCCTCTGACTGCCAGGAGGGGGGGGGGGGCTGAAGGTAGTGGGGACTGTGCTGTGGCTTCTAGAGCCCTGTCTGAGGCTCCCCAGCTGTCTCCACAGCCAGCCTCTTGGACACAGGTCTCCCTATTCAGATCTGAAGCTGAACTCAGAACTGAATGTGTCGTGAAGGTTCCCAGATACTCCCAGAATTTCTAGTTCATCAGTGTTTGCTTCTCTTCAGGAAATATTTCCTTTCTCCTTGCTTGAGGATGAGGAAAGAGCAGAGAGTCGGGTCCCCCCCCCCCAGTGGGTAGTCACAGCCCTTGTTTCCAGAGGCTCCCTTAAATGCTGGAGAGCTGACTTCTGCAGGCCAAAGCTGGCCTCCAAAAATTAAAAGGAGTGTTACTCTGTTCTTAAGGAGCTTTCATTCTAGCAGCTCTCTTGGAAGGGAGGAGCCATATCTTTTTTTCATCCTTGCACATGAATGGAAAGTTTAAACTCCTGAGGAAAGGGATTTGCTTTTTGGTTTTGTCTTTACTTTCTCAAGGTCTACTTGAGTACTTCACCTGTGATAGGAGCTTAACAAATGCTTATTGCATGAATTTATGAATTAATGAATGGTAGTTACTTAAAGCTTTTGTAGAATTGTAATGACTTAAAGAATAGTATCATATTAAAGACTACTGTACTATAAGTGTAGGAATTCAGAGAGGTCCAGGGTCTTAATATTTTAAGCACAACTATTACCATCTTTTGTTCAGTTCACGGATTAGATTTATACAGTCATAACATCCTCCATTTAGAACTGAAAGGAAGCTTAGAGGCCATCAGGAACTACTCATTTTACAGGTGACGGTCCTGGGACTAAAAGAGGTCAGGGATGGGACATAAATGAGGCCTGGGATTGGACCAGGCGTCTGGCTCCACCTCCAGGGCCCCTTCCTCCCAGGTAGGCTGCAGAGATGGCAGGAGAACCCCAGCTCCTGCATCCTCCCCTTCCTGTAAAGAAGGCTGCAGGGATGCTTCCCTCCTCTAGAGGGCAGCGAGCTGGCCAGCCAGCTACTCTGATGAGGAACTTCTTTAAAATAGCTCTGAAGAAACATCACCCCCAAATGGGAAAAACCCCAACAAGCCTTTGTGACATATACAGTCAAACAGATTTCCTCAGTGACCACTCCAAACTCTGTACGGGTCTCACTGGGCGCTCCAGGGGCCGTCCTCCGAGTCTCTTCTTCCTGGGCTGCTGTTCGCCTCTCTGGGCCTCCCCAAGTTACTCTGAAACCATCCCCGAGTCATTTGTTACAGCACAGTAGTATGGAGTGATTGTCTATAGAGTCAGCCAATATGGGCCACGGTGTGGGAGCAAAGATATGGAGCTGGAGCACCTTAGAGATCATCTAATTCCAAATTCTCTTCTTTTGTAAATGGTTCTGAAAGCTAGAGATGCTAAGTCACTGTTTTATTTGCGGTCCCACAGTAGTCTTACGAAGCCTGGATTTAAACCTAGAATTTCCCAATTGGAAGGGACTTCAGCCACCATCCAGTCCCACCAATATCTGATTAAGACCCCTCCCCCACAAGATACCACACAAGTCATGTCTACTTGTGAGGAAGTTTTTCCTTATTTCACACCTAAGTCTGGATCCCTATAATTTCCACTTGTGTGGTACGGAAATGGTGAGGGGTCACCATTTAGTAAAAAAGCTGGAGAGAGCTCTAGAGAAAAGTAAAGTTTATTGTACATTTGCACAAGAAGGGCGTCCCACCCTTTGAGCAGACTATCAAAGAGAGGAGGCACCGCCTGTGGGCAGGACAGCACCTTTAATCCCTAACGCAAAACGCCCCCTCCCACCACTGACCCTCATCCTCATTGGCTGAGAGTCTTACATTCTAGATCTACCCATGAAATTGAACTTGACCAATAAGTACATAGTTGCCCATATTTGGATGAAACAGGGAGATGATATCATAGGAGGGGAAGGCAATGCTCTTTGCTCGAACTTCAGAGTCCTTCAGGCCTACTCGAACTCTGAAGTAGATGAAGCCTTACTCGATTTTCACAACTGTCTTGAAAGATCTCACCTCATCTCATTCACACTCATTGCTTCAAGTCCCAATTTCTGGGGCCTTTCAGAACAAAAACAATTTTTCTCTAAATCCTGTGTTCATTGTTTACTCCCTGTTCATGTGTTTCCTGTGGGGAAATTGAGGTAAAATGGAGATGAAGATCTTGGGACTTGGCTTTTGATGAACTAAGAGCCTAGGACATCTAAATGTGAATTATGGACATCCCCAAAGAAGAGGAAGGCAAGGTTTGGAATAAAAAAGGATAAATAGAAGTCAGGTACTGAAATTTTTGGGAAAAGAGGCAAAGTGACCTTTAGATTATGTGTGGTACAGAAATGGTGAGGGAACACCATTTAATAAAAAAGCTGGAGAGAGCTCTAGAGAAAAGCAAAGTTTATTGTACATTTGCACAAGAAGGGCGTCCCACCCTTTGAGCAGACTATCAAAGAGAGGAAGCGCCTCCTGTGGGCAGGACAGCACCTTTAATCCCTAACGCAAAAAACGCCCCCTCCCACCACTGACCTTCATCCTCTTTGGCTGAGAGTCTTACATTCTAAACGCGAGATCTACCCATGAAATTAAACTTGACCAATAAGTACATAGTTGCCCATATTTGGATGAAATAGGGAGATATCATAGGAGGGGAAGGCAATGCCCTTTGCTCGAACTTCAGAGTCCTTCAGGCCTACTCGAACTCTGAAGTAGATGAAGCCTTACTCGATTTTCACAACTGTCTTGAAAGATCTTACCTCATCTCATTCAATTAGAATATAAAATATGGCATCCTGGTTGTCTTCCTCTGGACACTCTCTGGCTTATCACTGTGAAATGAGCTTGTATCAGAGGCAGACTTTCATAGATTACAATAAAGTAACTGCTCAGCTAGCTAGGAAATCCAAGCTCAGAATCAGGTTATCTATGCATGATTTAGAATCAGGTTTCACCCAAATGTGTGGTATGCCCCCTCTGCTGCTTCTGTCAAGCCCCTGGGGTCAATGGTCCTCTGTACTTGACTCTGGTTTCTGGGTGATGTGGACATGAAAGCACAATGCCCACCATCTGTAGGTCCAGGCAGAAGCAGGGACTGGTGCCCAGAACTCTTGAGACAAACCAAAGGTCCTCATACTATGCCATTATCCTGCATGGGGGGCATTCTGACTAGAGGCCTTCAGTTAATATTCCACATATGGTAATGTCAAAGGAAAAAAATGTCACTACTCTATCCAGTGTTTTTAGGCTCAAGTCTGCCAGAAACAATTGAATCAAATAATTCTAGCTGAAAGAAAAGAGATCCAAACTACTAAGTCCTTTGAGTTGATTTCCTAAAAGATCATTTGAAGTAATATTCCTAGGAATATTAAACACTATATATGCAGTTTGAGTTAATGCACAAGAATGTTAACCAACAATCCTTTTCCTTTCATTTCCCTCTTGAATAAACAAAGGGACCTCCTCACTTCCAAGGGTTTCTTAATCCTCAGTGAGAAAGGTAGGCCATATTTCCAACTAATTACTTCAAGAGGATAAGCAAAGGGGAGACTGCTGTTAGATGGATCAAGAATCCACTCTTTTCTCTTGTGGATCAAGCATTGATTTAACAATACAAGGGTTACTCTTTATTGAAAGCTTGGCGTCCAACAATAATACGTTTTCTTCCTCCCTCCCTCCCTCCTTTCTTTCTTTCCTTGAGGCAATTGGGGTTAAGTGACTTGCCCAGGGTCACATGACTAGGAAGTGTTAAGTGTCTGAAGCCAGATTTGAACTCAGGTGCTCCTGACTTCAGGGCTGTGCTCTGAAGCACCACCTCTGCACCACCTAGCTGCCCCCAATACATTTTCTTAAGAAAAGCATTTTTGTCCTCAAACTGTCACTTTTACAAGGTATTTTCCCCACTGATCTTAAAAAAAGGCTTTAGAGAGAAATATTGTTTATCAATGTTTTCAGTTTTACTAAAAAGGAGGTTTTGTAATATACTTTCACTGCTATTCTGCTCCATTGGCTTCTCAGCCAAAGAGATTCACCAGTTGTCTAAGCCTATGGTTCCTCTTCAAGTAGGATTACTATGGAGATACATCATCAGCACAGTAAAAGCAGCTTGTCTCATGATAATTTAAACCCAGCTCACATTCTCTATTGGTAGGGCAATAATCCAGTTCTTGATGGTTCATAATAATGGGAGGGAGGGGAACCAATATTGAAGAATCAGAAAGCAATGTCTCTATGAATGCATGGCTGCCTCAAGCCAGTTATCTCTATGTTAACTTTTCTGTCAGCTCTTGCCTAAAAATCTCAAAGATCGGAAGAATCTGCTTTCACCGTCTATATTACTCTAAAAATTAAGATCAAGGCAGCTTTTGCCCTCTGCTCCAGGTTTTCTTTTTTTCCGAGCCTGCCTTAGGACCCTGGCTCAGTTTGACAGGACACTTATCACCTGATGTTGTGCTTGGAATGGGTCACACCTAGTGTACCTGTGATGAGTACTTCAAGCCAAAAGCAAAGGTCTTTCTGGGCTTCTCTGCTGTTTTCTTGGGTGAAGGAAAAAATGATCAGACTGCCCATAGCCCCTTTCTCTACTGTTTTCTTTAATCCCCAGAATACATACATACATACATACATACATACATATATATATATATAAAACAATGTTTCAGAGAAACCAGTTTCTTTTTGAAAACAGACTCTTTAAAAGAAATAAGAAATGGAAAAAAGCCTGTGCAAAACAGGAGATAGAGTATGGAAGTTTCCTCTTTTTGGTTCATAGAAAAATTAAAAACACCAGCTACTAGAGCAGTAAGCTCTTGTGGTTGGTCTTTCTCATTTGTTCAGTGACAGTGGCCATGCCATTAGAGGTGGCTGTGATGCTCTGATGATGGGTCCCTTTTCCTTTCTCTCTTCCCTCTCCTTCTCTTTCCATGTTCTCTTTTGCTTCATGCTTCTCTGAACACTTTCTTGCTTGGGATGAAAGAAAAACTTTTTATGTTGTCAGTTTATCAAATATAAAGCAACTTTGGGCAAAGTTCCAAATTAGCAGCCCATTCTTAATCTTTTCAGCTTTAGTTCTTGAATTACAATTTTATGCCAGGGATAGCATCTACTTCTGCTGTATTTTTTGAGTGGACTGGTCAGCTTGACTTTATCTCACCCTGAGCCATCAGGATTCCAATGTTGACTTCTGCTTCCCAGGGTTGCTCCCCCCTGCATCTTTTGAGGTTCAGAATGTTGGATCTTTAAGACTTTCTCTGGTGTTACAAGGAAAGCCCCTACCTAAGCTCTCCCAAGAGAGTCAGGCTGCACTGGTCACAACCTCTTTTGGTATCTTCAGATCTTGAGGGTTGCGTGTGTCCCTAGCCCCTCTCTGGTCACACAGGAGCTACTAACTTTTTTTTTTTTTTTTGCTGTTACTGACTTTCTTGGTAGTTATTGCCTGTGGGCTTCTGGCAGTATATCAGTATAGAAGCAGTCACTTACTTTGGTTACTTGACCATTATTTGGTGTGGTATGAATTTTAGATTTTTTTTTTCTAGAGTCAGTATGTGAAAGCTATGTGTTCTGTCTTTGTTCAGGTAGCCAACATAGCCAGTAGTCTCTAGAATCCTTTCAACCCATGTGTCCAAAGTCGTCATATAAAGCTTTCATGGCCATAGACCAATATGTTCTGGGTAGTACCAACTGATTCCTGGAACCGTGTCTGGGAACAGGGACTGTTGGACTCCTTGGACAGCTTTCACTTCTGTCATTTTTTTTTGTGAGGCAATTGGGGTTAAATGACTTGCCCGGGGTCACACAGCTAGGAACTTCTGTCATTTTTTTCCAACAGTTAAGTGCAATTATTTTGCATTAATGAGGGAAAGGAAAGGGGGAACCCCATTTCTTGGTGCATAGATAATCCCATGAGGCGCAGTGTCCCCTGTAAAATGAATTTACAGGCCCAAAAACTTAGATTGATAAATAAAAGGTTTATTGTAGTAATTTAGAAGTAAAGTTCAGTTAGATGCCAGGGCCAGAAGTGGCCGCTGGCGGGCAGGGACCCTTATATGGCTGGAAGGATACCATGTGTTGGCTGGGAGGGCTCCTGCCAAGAGGGCGTTCTGGCTCACCTCTTTTATACCTAGAAGATGATGGGCAGGGCTTTTCAGTTAGCTCAGATCAGGTGAGGGCTGGGGGAAGCTGAGCTGAGGGTGAGGGCTGGACTCGGATATTCAAAGAATGCCTTTGACCAGGATTTGTGAATCAAGGTCAGCCATGGGCAATTAGAAAGGAATCTTAAAGGGACCTCAACCCCCATCAGCATCACTGTCACTTTTTTGGCTTGTCTAACTTCTCACAGTGCTTCCTTAGACATGTGTGAATGCTGCCAGTTACCCAGAGACAGCTCAAGCAGAGGATGTGGGTTTAAAGTAAGAAGGTTCACATGGAATAGCATGCTGTCTGAAAGTCCCAAACTTTCAGCTCTCCTCCCATCTGCTTGTCAACCAGCTCCCTGGGTGTCACATATAGCTTTGTCTCTTTTAGAGATCACTATAGCTTCAGTATTGCATGGCTTTCAGGTTAGGGCACTTGTGCCCACATTAGTTCCCAGGCTAGTAGTGCATGCCGAATTCATGATTGGATAGTATGGCTGTTTCTGGCTGGCAGCTTCCCATTTGACACCAATAAGGATATGTTGGTGGATCCTTGTTGGTCTATACTTGTAATTTCACTCCATATACATAAGCCTTGAACTTCTCAGTGGCAGCTCTTTACAAAATCATGAATTCCAACTTGCATATTTGGGTAGCATCTGACTATAACTCAAGCTGGCAAATGGAACTGGTGTCTAATGAACTTGCTCCCTTGAAACAGTGTGAAGTCCGAGTTAGTTCCCTGTTGATCTCAGGATCAGCCAGAGTCAGGATTAGCAAAAGTCCTTGGTCTTTAGAGGGAGAAGTGAAGGAGATAGACAAACCTCCATGAGACTCTCCACCAACCTCCCTTCTCCTCTTTGTCCTCCTCCAAAATGACTGGCTTATTTTACTCCACCCTTCAATCCCCCCTACAATTCTCTGTATACACCAAAAGGTGGAGCCAGCACAGAATAATGGGAAGGGCCATTTTCCAAGCATATGCTAATAGAGTATTGTCCATAGGTAATTAGCCTTAAGTGCTCAATTGTATGATCCCAGTCATTGACTCAGAGTTTCAGCCCTTTACATTTCTTTTGTTTTAGAACACAGGGTGGTCACACCATCCCTGACTCCTCAGGGAGGTGAGAACCCCAAAAAAGAGGTGATCACACCCTCCCTGACTTTCCAGTAAAGGAGGTGAAAACACCAAAAAGCAGGTGATCACATCTCCCCTGACATCTCAGGAAGAGAGATGAAAAATACCAAAAGGAAGTGAGGAGTCAAGCCAAATATTGTTAGCGGGTTTCTGGGCTGAAGGGTCTTACTAGAAACAGGTATGCACAAACCCATCAGCATGGGAGGTATTATACAAGCACATAGTAATGACACACAGGCTATTAGTGATGACTCCCCCACAGCCAGTGCAGGCTCAATGTGGTGTAACAAACATGAATTCTACATGCAAGTAGTGATATAACAACCAATATGAATCAACATTGTCTTGTAAAAGATTTCCAGAAGTCCTAGAAGGAGGGTATGTAAACAACAGTCACACATAACACTCCTTCAGCAGCCAGAGATAGTCCAAAACCAATCTATTGTCCATTACTTCACATGTCAGGGAATCCAATGATCCCTGCAAGTTTTTGAAGTCCTGTAACAGTCTTTTTATGTCTCAGAGAATCCAATGATTCCTGAGGGTTTTGAAGTCCAACAATTTTTGATGTCCATGAGTCAAAAGCCATAACTGCCAAGTTATTTTGGTGGTGGGCACAGTCAGCAATGGAACCACCTGATGTTTCTTGGGTCTTCTCCTTCATTTCTCCATCTCTCTCCAATGGACAAGGAGAATATGGCTCGTTGGCACCCATCTGATTCCTTCTCCATCTCTAGAGATATAAGCAAACCCTCTGGTTTGGACCTATCTGGTCCTTTCCATTCAACACTTCCTGGGTCTCTCCACATCACCTGGTGATTATCTAAAGATAGTGGAGCTGCTTGCACTGGACAGTGTCCTTCCAGTGGGTTATAAAACCTGTCTGCTGGAGCCAGTGCATCTTTGTCAAAAATCAAGAAGTTAATAGTATAAAGAGCTAGATTTAAGAAGTTCTCTAGGATTACCTGTGGCTCCTCCTTTTTTTTTTGGAGGAGTGTCTTAATGTCTCTTTCTCCTCTCTACTATTGCCTGTCCTTGAAGATTAAAAGGTATGCCAATGATGTGTAGAATCTTATACTGTGCACAAAAGTGTGCAAAATGCTTAGAAGTATATGCAGGTCCATTGTCTGTTTTTATTGCTTGTGCCACATTCATAATTGCAAATGCTTGTATAAGGAATTTAGTGACCACTTGGGGCTGTCTATTTTGCTGCTGGTACTGCAAAAGTGAATCTAAAAAGGTGTCTACCACAACATGAATAAGAGACAGACGATCAAAAGATTTATAATGGGTCACATCCATTTGCCAAATTTCATTAGGTCTCAAACCACAAGGGTTCTTCCCTGGAGGGAGTGTAGATGTATGGAAAGGAAGGTAAACTATACAGGTTTTTACTACGCTCCTAGCTTCCTCTCTTGTTATCCCAAATTGTAAACGTAAAGCTCGAGCAGCCTGATGATATTTAGAATGAGATTCCTGGGCTTCTTGAAATAAAGGAGTATTGGCTAACATAGTTGGAAGGCTATCTGCCTTTGAATTACCATCAAAAATAGGACCTGGAAGTCCACTATGAGAGTGGACATACAAGATATAAATCTTACCTGGATGCTTTCTCACTTGCTCTTGAAGTTCCTTAAAGAGCTGCTATATATTGGAGGCTACAAATTTTATTTGGGCTATGGCGATTCTTTGTGCCACACCTACTGAATAGGCTGAATCAGATATTATATTTATATCTCCTAGATAACAAGTAAGAGCTAGAGTGATTGCATACAATTCATTCTGCTGAGTGGACTGAAAAGGAGTCTGACTACTCTCTTTATAGTTAAGTCATGAGAGAATAGTATACAGCACAAATATTATGTTTCGATGCATCTGTAAAGATAGTTGGTCCTTTAAGAGGAACTTTAGAAACCTTTTCTTCAAGAATCTATTGCCAATTATGTAATAGTCTGGTTATCCATAATGGAGACCTGTGTGTAAAATTTGGAGCCATGGCTAACAAAATTTGGGATGGTTTCATAGCACACATTAGTTGTGCATTAGTATAAAAGGTGTCTATTTGTCAAGTCTTATCCCAGATAATTGTACTGCTCGCTTAATGGCCTTTAATAAAATCCCCCTACAAGCACTGGGTAAGGAGTAAGGCTTTGTTCCGGTTGTGCTGGGAGGTTCACCCACTCTATAATACTGTCTCCTTGATGGACAGCTGTGAGTGCCTCTTGTGTAGCAAAAACTGATATTTCCAAGGGTTTTTGAGTGACTCTTTCAACCACATTGGATAAAGCCAGTTCAATTTTTCTCAAAGCCTCTTGAGGTTCTTCTGTAAGCTGGCGTGGTGAGTTTAAAGCACTATCTCCCCTTAAAATGTCATATAATGGTTGCAATTGGTAGGTAGTCAAGCCTAACACTGGACGCATCCATTGGATATCTCCTATCAATTTCTGAAACTCATTTAAGATGTTTAGCTTCTCTGTTCTTAAGGAAAGTTTTTGTACTGTAAGCACCTTAGGGTATACTTCATAGCCTAAATATTGAAAAGGAGCATGTCTTTGAATTTTTCTGGAGCTATATGCAATTTGTAGTTCCTTAGTGTTTCTATGGTCTTTTGTAGACATGCTTCTAACATTTGTTCCTCAGGTGCACATCCTAATATATCATCCATGTAATGTAATAATATTACTTTTGGAAATGCTTTTCTTACTGGAGTAAGAGCAGCAGCAACATACATTTGACACATGGTAGATCTGTTTTTCATTCCCTGTGGCAAAACTGTCCATTCATATCTTTTATAAGGCTCAGCTAAGTTAACACTGGGCACGGAAAAGGCAAATCTTACCTCCTTATCTAGAGGGATAGAATAGAAACAATCTTTAATATCTATAACCCACAAAGGCCATTCTCTAGGCAATTGAGTAGGAGATGGAAGTCCAGGTTGAAGAGTTACCATAGTTTTCATCTGTTCATTTACCTTTCTTAAATCAGTCAACATCCTCCATTTTCCAGATTTCTTTCTTACAACAAATACTGGGGAATTCCAAGGACTTAGAGAAGGTTGTAAGTTCCTTGGTCAAGTTGCTCCTATTCTATATCTAATAAAGCCTGAATTTTATTACTACCTAAGGGCCACTGTTCTATCCATACTGGTGCATCAGTTTTCCATTGGATAAGAACAGGTGAAAGTGTTCCCTGCCTAAAAAACATTTTTAACCCTAATTGTTGTAAAATGTCTCTTCTCACAGATTGATAGGGATTTTTCAACTATAAAAGGAGTAAAAACTCCTGTTTTACCTTCAAATATCCATCTCAAAGAGGTAGCACTAACTTCAGCTGCTATTGATCCTCCTATGCCAGACATGTAAGTGTCTGCCTTAATCTTTGGTCAGTGACTGGGCCAGTTGGCATCTCTAATGACTGTATGATCTGCAACAGTGTCTACCAATCCTTCTAATGGTATGCCATTTATATAGATGGTAAGCATAGGATGGTCAGCTGTTATGGCTGCTGTCCAGTATATTCCTGGATTTTGTTGCTTGGAGTCAGAATGTGGGTAACTGTTATCAGATTGCTTATTAGGGTCTGTATCAATAAACGCCATGCTACTACTTCTCCTGGATGATAAGTCACACATTGTCTACCTGTATTAGTGACTGGGATATATTATCTACACATTCCCCAGTTTCCCACATCAGTGTATGGATGAGAACACTGTTTTGTAAGTACTCTCAGGAGGTGAGATGGTCAAGCCTACTGTGCCTTGAGGCAAGGGATCCATAGGCTGGAGAGGAACAGATTTCACCTCTCCAGGGGATATCTCAGTAGTCCCAGCTGCATACAACTCTATTCTCCCCAATTGTAATCCCTTTCTTCCAGCTTCCTGGCTGATTGATCATGTCTGGGTACTGAACTTCTAGGCACTCTCTGGGTGTACCATCAGCTGCCATCATGTCCCAAGTATTTTTTGCCTTGGGCCCTGGGGTGGGCCCCTCATCCCGTTTCCCTGAATCAGTCTACATTCTTGCCTACTACCACCATTACTATTCAATATAGTACTAGAAACTCTAGCCTCAGCAATAAGAGCCGAGAAAGATTCAAGGAATTAGAGTAGGAAAAGAGGAAATCAAATTATCACTCTTTGCAGATGACATGATGGTATACTTAGAGAACCCCAAAGACTCTGCTAAAAAGCTATTAGAAATAATTCAGAGTTTTAGCAAAGTTGCAGGATACAAAATAAATCCACATAAATCCTCAGCATTTTTATACATTACCAACACAATCCAACAGCAAGAGATACAAAGAGAAATTCCATTCAAAATAACTGTCGATAGTATAAAATATTTGGGAATATATCTACCAAAGGAGAGTCAGAAATTATATAAGCAAAATTACGAAACACTTGCCACAAAAATAAAGTCAGATTTAAATAATGGAAAGACATTCAGTGCTCTTGTATAGGCCGAGCTAATATAATTAAGATGACAATACTCCCTATACTAATCTATCTATTTAGTGCTATACCAATCAGACTCCCAAGAAACTATTTTAATGACCTAGAAAAAATAACAATAGAATTCATATGGAACAACAAAAGGTTGAGAATTTCAAGGGAAGTAATGAAAAAAAAAAATTAAATGAAGGTGGTCTAGCTGTACCTGATCTAGAACTGTATTATAAAGCAACAGTCACCAAAACCATTTGGTATTGGCTAAGAAATAGACTAGTTGATCAGTGGCATAGGTTAGGTTCACAGGGCAAGATAGTGAATAAAAATAGCAATCTAGTGTTTGATAAACCCAAAGATCCCAAATCTTGGGATAAGAATTCATTATTTGACAAAAACTGCTGGGAAAACTGGAAATTAGTATGGCAGAAACTAGGCATGGACCCGCATTTAACACCACATACTAAGATAAGATCAAAATGGGTCCAAGATTTAGGCATAAAGAACGAAATCATAAATAAATTGGAGGAACATGGGAATCAGTCTACATTCTGATGCCCAATGGAAGCCTCTGTTGCATTTTGGACATGGGGTATTGGGTCTTATTCTCTCACCCCATTTTCTCACTCTGTCTCTATGCCAACATTGAGCTTTCAGATGCCCTACTTTACCACATTGAAAGCATTGACGAGTCTCCCTGGAAGTCCCTTGCCAAAAGGGACCCTGTCTTCCCAAGTTCGGATCTTGGGAAGGCATCATAGCCTGACTATAAAAAATATTTGTGCCTACTGTGGCACAGTCTCTTACGATCTCCTCTAAAGGAGCATTCTTGCGTAATCCTAGTATAATCCTTCTACAAATATCATTAGCATTTTCTTTAGCAAGTTGCCTTATCATAATTTCTGTTACTGCATTTTCACCAATAGTTTGTATGGCAGATCTCTGCAAACGTCCCACAAAATCATCATTTGGCCCTTGTGCAGTTTTTGTGAAGGCCTCTCACTTTGTCATTTTTACCAGGGAGAAAAGCCCATGTTTTGATAGCAGCAGCAGCAATTTGCTCATATGCTGCTATGGGGTAATTAATCTGTACTGAAATGTCTACATAAGAACCTACACCTGTTAGTTGGTCATAGGTGATTGGAGTATTAACTCCACCATGACTATTTTGTTGGGCTTGTATCTGACAGAACTCATTATATTCAGAAAGCCACAACAAGTTTTGTCCAGGTTCTAAGCATGTCCTTGCTATATAGGTTTCCAGTCCCTAGGGGGTAAGATTTCATAAGCCAAATTCTGTAATAACATCTTTTTTTTCAGATATTTTTAAAATTAATTTTATAATTATAACATTTTTTGACAGTACATATGGATAGGTAATTTTTTACAACATTATTCCTTGTACTTCCTTCTGTTCCGAATTTTTCCCCTCTTTCCCTCCACCCCCTCCCCTAGATGGCAGGCATTCCCATACATATTAAATATGTTATAGTATATCCTAGGTACAATATATATGTGCAGAACCGAATTTTCTTGTTGTTGTTGTTGTTGCAAAGGAAGAATTGGATTCCGAAGGTAAAAATAACCTGGGGAGAAAAACAAAACAATGCTCACAGTTTACACTCATTTCCCAGTGTTCCTTCTCTGGGTATAGATGATTCTGTCCATCATTGATCAATTGGAATTGGATTAGCTCTTCTCTATGTTGAAGATTTCCACTTCCATCAGAAAACATCCTCATACAGTATTGTTGTTGAAGTGTATAATGATCTCCTAGTTCTGCTCATTTCACTCAGCATCAGTTGATTTAAGTCTCTCCAAGCCTTTCTGTATTCATCCTATTTGTCATTTCTTATAGAACAATAATATTCCTATACCATAATTTACCCAACCATTCTCCAATTGATGGGCATCCATTCATTTTCCAATTTCTAGCCACTACAAAAAGGGCTGCCACAAACATTTTGGCACATACAGGTCCCTTTCCCTTCTTTAGTATTTCCTTGGGATATAAACCCAGTAGTACCACTACTGGATCAAAGGGTATTATGCACAGTTTGATAACTTTTGGGGCATAATTCCAATTGCTCTCCAGAATGGTTGGATTCTTTCACAACTCCACCAACAATGCATCAGTCCCAGTTTTCCCACAGCCCCTCCAACATTCATCATTATTTGTTCCTGTCATCTTAGCCAATCTGACAGGTGTGTAGTAGTATCTCAGAGTTGTCTTAATTTGCATTTCTCTGATCAATAGTGATTTGGAACACTTTTTCATATGAGTGGAAATAGTTTCAATTTCATCATCTGAAAATTGTCTATTCATATCCTCTGACCATTTATCAATTGGAGAATGGCTTAATTTCTTATAAATTCAATTCTCTGTATATTTTTGGAGATGAGGCCTTTATCAGAACCTTTAATTGTAAAAATGTTTTCCCAATTTGTTACTTCCCTTCTAATCTTGTTTGCATTAGTTTTGTTTGTACAAAAGCTTCTTAATTTGATGTAATAAAAATTTTCTATTTTGTGATCAATAATCTCTAGTTCTCCTTTGGTCACAAATTCCTTCCTCCTCCACAAGTCTGACAGGTAAACTATTCTATGTTCCTGTAATAACATCTTAACATAAGCTGATGTAGCCCCATAAAGAGTGCAAGCCTTTTTCAGGTCTTTGAGGATTTCTATATCAAAAGGAGTATATCTTCTATTTTCTTGACCTGAAGAGTTAAACTCAGGTGGGTCACAGGATACATTTCTATTCTCAAATCACCTAAATCCTGGCCTTCTTCTGTGGCTTTAAGTATTGCTTTTGTAATCAAGTTATAGGAGGGGGTGATTGCTGGGGGGGGGAGGTGCTGGTGATATCACTGTCCCTCCCACTCCTCCTCCTCCCTGTCCCAGAAGGTAAAGTTGATGGAGGCATGTCAGTGACCTGCTCCATAGTCGAAGATGAAGCTGCCTTATGAGAGGGAGAATCACCATGCCCTTCAAGGTCACTTAACTCCTCAAGCCCTCTGGTGATATTGACATTAATCTGTCCTTTGTCTTTTTCCTCATACTTCCTCATCTGGCTGTTCTAAAAACTTTTCTTTTTTCTATATCTTGCAGAATTCTTTAAGGCCAATTGTATTAAGTTGTATATATAAAATATTTCCTTAGAAATTGAATCAGGACCTTTATCATTGTAGTATTCACATGGTTGATCTCCTACTAGTTTCCAATTATCTGCCCCAATATCTTCTTCCTTTAAGAACCAAAGGGATGTGTGTTCTAATGTACCCAAGAGTCCAGTGATCTGCAACCAAGTTATAATTAAACCTTGTCCCTTGATCAACTTAAGTATGTTTTCTATAATGCCCCTTTGGGGCGGGGGTGGGAGTGGGGTTGGGGATGGGGGAGAATCTTTTCCCAATATATCTGCCCCATTTCAGCTAGAAAAGGTTACTAGTTTAGCAAGTTCCCTGTTTGTCTATTAAAATAATCGCCCTATTTCCTGGTCACCAGGGACTTCTTCAGTGAAATTACGGTCCTTGATCCACAGGTTGGGCACCAAATGTGAAGTCCGAGTTAGTTCCCTGTTGAGCTAAGGATCAGCCAGAGTCAGAATCAGTAAAAGTCTTTGATCTTTAGGGGAGAAGTAAAGGAGAAGGACGAAACTCCACGAGGCTGGCCACCAACCTCCCTTCTCCTCATTGTCCCCCTCCAAAGTGACTCTGGCTTGTCTTCCTCCATCCCCTAATCCCTCCCACAATTCTCTGTATACATCAAAAGATGGAGCCATCACTGAATAGAGAAGGGCCATTTTTCCAAGCATATGCTAATAGAATTTTGTCCAATAGGTAATTAGCCTTAAGTGCTTGGTTTTCTGATTCCAGTGCACCAACTCAGAATTTCAGCCCTTTACAAAATAGCACTATTCTCAAGCCTTCCAAGCTGGCATCTATCTATCTATCTATCTATCTATCTATCTATCTATCTATACATATATATATATATATGTATATATATATATATATATATATATATATATATATATAGGACAAATGGCTTGCTTAAGTCTGCATAGGCCATCACTGATTTATGTGTAAGGCAGTTGTTGACCAACTTTTTGAAAATTTATATATCTATACATTGGTCTTTGGAAGGCCTTGTAGGTTTTAAAACAGATTTGAATTTCTTGTTTTTCTGCTTCTGGACCTTTTCAATGATGTATGAGTTAGGGAAACAGTTTAACAATAGCAGCATAATTCTCCACGAATATTTATGATGGTAACTACCAAATCCTAGAAAAATCTTGGCTGTTCCTGAAATAATCCTGTCTTCTCTGGGCTCATGCTGAAATTTTGCTGTCACAATATGCCTTATAAAATATCACTTGTCAGTTGAAAACTTTCATCTATTTTCTCCCAAATGATCTAACACTTTTGTCAGTATCTTAATATATATTTGATAAGATTTAAAATACCACAATTTAGTATAGAGGAAGTTTGCATTTTCCCTTATCTTACCAGGGGAAAAACCCTAAGGAAACACACAATTGGAGGAAAGCCCCCTGTCACAGCCCTGGGGGGGAAGAGAAGGGGAAAGAAGAAGAGTATCCTGCTGCTATATTGTGTTGGGGGTTCCCAATCAACATTCAAGTCAAAAACGAAGGCTCTAAGTGTGGCTGCTGAATTCATCCTGGACACCAGTATAAGACAATAGCTAATAGAGTATCACTGGACAAAATAGAGCACAAGGCAAAAGCAGACAGAAAGTGAAAAGAGCAAGCTTTATTGAAGGAAGATACTCACCAAATGGAGTGGAGAGAGCGGGGTGGATACAGGGCATGGGGTTCTGAATAGACTTAAACTCCTCACTTGGATGAAGCATGGTAGGTTTTCATGAGGTTCTTATTGGGATCAAATAGAACCAAGCATGGAGGGCAGGGAGCTTAGACCTTGGTTCAGGCTTGGTGCTAACTTGAGGTCAGGAGGGATAGAAGGAAATGTTGGGGAAATTAGCAGTAGTACATATTCACCCCTTCAGCAGAAAAAGAGGCTCTCTAGGATACTGACAAGGAGACTCAAATTTTTGAGCTTCCCTGGAGTTGCTTCATGATGACACAGATTAAGGAAATTACTATATTTCTTACAATTAGCTTCTTATGTCCTTTTGCGGTCTTCCCAAAGACCATGATGTTACCATGATTCCTAACTACCTTCTTCCTCAGTCCCTGGAAAGTGGCAGGTGTCCCTGAAATGGATTGGGACATGCAGTCAGACTCAAAATCTACCTAGACAGATGAAAGCAGTTTTCTCTTTGTTACAGGAATTTGATAGTAGTCTACTCAGAGAGTCCAACACTGAGAACCATGGTCTAACTTGATCTTTCCAGACCAGTTTGGTTCTACTGTTCAAAGCCTGGTAGTCTACACAGAAACATTTTTCTGTTGCCACCAACATAGGTGATGCATTTAGCTGTTGAACTCTGTAATGATATCATTGCCCATCATCATTTGTTACAGACAAAGGAATCTTCCTAGATTGTTCCTAGTATGGTTAGAAAACAGTGAGCTCTCTATCCTGTTGGTTTCTTTTGGGGATACATCCTGCATACACTCTTACAGTGAAAATATGCCTCTCTTCTTTCTTGCACAGCTTCTTCCTCAACAGTTCCATTCATCTTCTAGTACTGGAGATTCAATCAGAATAAAATTTCTCAGCATCCAACATTCCTGCGATGTTCATTGTGACCACTTTGCTTCTGTTCTCCTGTAAGCACCTGTACAAGCTCTGTGGATTGTAGAAGTGTTAGGGTGCTGAACCTCAGTTTGCGACTTATCCTACTACAATTCCGAACAGATTGGAATTACCAGTTCTAATTAATGCTGTGGCTCCATTGACAGTGGAGCTGGACATGTGTCCAGCTATTTTGTTGATACCTGCCAATTCCTTAGGAAATTCCACATTTACTTTGCTATGTCTTAGAAATGGGGAATTCATTAAGTCCTCCAAGTTTAAGACTTAAGCTACATAGGCATTTTCTCCAGTTTCTCTCTTAGAATGATCAGAACACAATGGTCATTTTCATCCTACTGTGAAGTCCATTCCACATCTTCAGTCTCACTATTGTTTCTATATAGAGGAATTTGTTCCTTGCCTTGCCTCCTTTCCCCTAGTGCTATATCATCCAAGTGACATTTTTTTTCTTTCCTTTTTGAATCTGGATCTACCTGTTTTGCCCATCTGTAAGTCAGGAACTACTCATAAGGTGGATTCCACTGATCATCAGAGGAGCTTTGACCTGTTCCATTTCTGAAGTAGGTCATTTCTCTTCTCTTTAGTCAGCCTGGTAGTGCTGGCCTCCCAAGAAGTCATCATACTGATTGCACACCTAGTGCAGATTCCTGATGGGCTTAGCACCCTGGAACTTGGATTGAACACAAGTGATCTGCCAGCGTCAGGCTCCGCAGTAGCTGGGATGGAAGGCATGCTCAAAGCATGGTTCTCATGAGTGTGTATCAAAGAGTGTATCTCTTCTGTGCAGCTAGTACAGAGGTAGTTCTGCCTTTTCAGTTTTCTGGTAGTGGCGGTATTCCTGCGTTAATTTGTCATGATGTTCCTTCATCCCTTTCTCTGTA
Source organism: Sminthopsis crassicaudata (assembly GCF_048593235.1). Taxonomy (NCBI): domain Eukaryota; kingdom Metazoa; phylum Chordata; class Mammalia; order Dasyuromorphia; family Dasyuridae; genus Sminthopsis; species Sminthopsis crassicaudata. The sequence goes on from NC_133620.1 coordinate 353,090,679, forward strand.
AAAGAAGAGCTTTGTCCAAGGTCCACCAGATTCTCTGAGTTTCAGAGGCCAAATTTACATCTTTGAGGTCACTCTCCTGCTTAGTTTCATGGTTTGTAGAGGAGAAGATGACTCTCCAGTGGTTGGAATTAGGTTTTTATCATGTAAGTTATCTACAATTGCTCAAATGCTCTCATGATATCCATCAAATTGTCACAAGTCAGTGACTATTGAAGTGATTTGGCAGTTTTTAGGAAAAACCTTATGTCAGGTTAAGTGTAGCTCTTTGGCTCCTTCAACTGATCTGAGTAGTCTCCTCAACCCTGACTTTGCTCTGCATTGTCTTGCAGTCTTCTAGGATCAATCCTAAAATCTAGAGGCTCTTATTATTGTTGTTGAGTCTGATTAGGCTCCTTGTGACCCAATTTGGAGTTTTCTTGGCAAAGATACCCAGAGTGATTTGCTATTTCTTTTTTTCAGTTCATTTTATACATGGGGAAACTGAGGCAAATAGGAGTTAAAATGACTTGCTCAGTCACACAGTAAGTGTTTGAGTCTTCCTGATTCCATTTCCCAGTGCTTTATCCACTGCACCACCTAGCTATCCTCCTTATGGGTTTCTAATTTTAAAATCACAGTTCTTTTCAACCAACTTATCCCATTTGGGTAATACAATATTCTTCAATGTCTAGAATTCAAAAAGCCCATTTTAACAAAGTAAAGAGGATGTGCTGTTTTATAACTGGATATAAGAAACAAAGTTCTGAAGTCTGTGGCATTTAGTAAATAACTGCAGTGTAAATATGCAAATTGATATCAACACAGTAACAACATTCCATTTTTGTTCCAATAGGAACTAGATCACAATTAGTGTTTCAGTTTAAACTATTAAATAACAGTCTTTCATTTGTAAATGAAACATTGGAGTAAAGCTTGCTGGTGAGCTAGAGACATCAACCCAGAAAGACTAACAGACCAAATGCAAAACGTTAAGGTCAAACATAGAAACAATTAAAATTAAAACTGAACTGAAAGCTTCAATGAGAGAAAAAGAAAATAAAACACACTATAGGAAACAGAAGTATAACTCAAAAGGAAACAAAAATATGTCAAAATTGTAAAATCCAATAAGCAGCCAATCAAAATTATAAAATTCAGAAGGCAGCAGATTTTTCTAATAAGACTAAGCTAAATTATTTTCTAAAATTCTATTTTATTTTATTTTTCAGTTTCAGGCTCTCTTCCTTCCCTCTACTTATTCTTCCCATATCCACTGAAAGAAATAAGAAAAAAAATTGTTATAAATATGTATAGTGAAAGACAACACTTTCCATCATTATTTCCTAAAAAGAACTTTCTTTTTTATTTTTCAAAATATATGCAGATATTTTTCAACTTTCACCCTTGCAAAACCTTGTGATCCATATTTTTCTCTCTCCTTCTTACCTTTCCCCTTAACAGCAAATAATCCAATATAGATTAAACATGTGCAATTCTTCTAAACATATTTCCACATTTATCAAGCTGCTCATGAAAATCAGATCAAAAAGAAAAAAAGAGAGAGAGAGAGAAAAAAAAGCCAAGCAAATACTACCACCACCTAAAAAAAAAATGGTAAAAATACCCTGCTTTGATCCACATTCAGTCTCCATAGTTCTCTTTCTAGATGTGGTTGGTTCTTTCCATCACAAAGTTTACATATTTCTACAACTTCATGCTACACAAGAAAAATAAGATCAAAAAGGGGAAAAAAAATGAAAAAGAAAACAAAAAGCAAGCAAACAAAAACAAAAAAGGTGAAAATATTATGTTGTGATCCATACTCAATCTGTAGTTCTTCCTCTGGATGCAGATGACTCTTTCCATCACATATCTATTGGAATTGGTCTGAATCACCTCATTGTTGAAAAAAGAACCACATCCATCAGAATTGATCATCTATCTGTCTGTCTGAAGGTGGATAGCTTGTTTCATCATGAGTGCTCTGCTTGGTTATTGTTGGTCAGAGTTCCTAAGCCTTTCAAAGTTACTTGTCTTCACAGTGTTGTTATTTTGGAAGTTGTTTTCCTGGTTCTGCTCACTTCTCTTTGCATCTCTTTATGCAAGTCTTCCCAGAGTTCTTTGAAACCATCCCTTTCATTATTTATTATGACACATTCTATCTCATTCATATACCACCACTTGCTTAGCCATTCCCCAATTGATGGATATCCCCCCAGTTTCCAATTCTTTAACATCACAAAACAGAGTCGCAATAAAATATTCCTGTACTTTTGTACATGGATTCTTTTCTTCTTTAAAAAATATTTTTGAGGTATAGATCACAATCAAAGTTTAATAGCTTTAGGGGCATAGTTCCAAAATGCCTTATTGAATTGTTGAACTAGTTTATGGCTCCACCACAATGCATTAATGTGCCTGTTTTCCCATAATCTCAACAATATTTATCATTTTCCCTTTTTGTCAAATTTGCCAATTTGATGAGTGTGAGATGTAACCTCAGAGCTATCTTAATTTGCATTTCTTTTAATACTGAGTGATTTAGAGCAACTTTTCATTTGACTATTGATAGCTTGGATTTCTTCTTCTGAAAATTGCCTATTCATATCATTTGATTATAAGTTAGGGAATGGCAGTGAGTTAAATTCAACTCTAAACTACAATCATCAAAGGTAAATGAGAGAGGGAAGAAACAAAATGGCATAGCAGATATATTTTTAGAAATCAAAATTTTAATTTTTGTAGCTTAGATATCCTAATTATTATAATTCTGGAAACTTCTACTTTTCAAAAGCAAGAAAAAAAGAATTAAAACTGTATTTAAACACCAAAAGTAGAGAGAAAAAATTTGGTTGTTTTAAATCCTAATATGAATCTCCACATATAACATATAACCAGGGGGTTGATGGTACTTGGCTGAATAAGAAACTATCCCTTCCTTATATTTGCCTCCCAATGTCCTATGTGTAGAGACACTGGTTATCTCCTCCTACCTTCAGGTGTGACTTTTTGTCTAGTCACAGCTCTCAGCTCTTTCTGCTAGGGTTAGGGCTCTTTAAACCTGTGTGGGAAGAACAAAGGTACTTGAGAGATGCCATAGGCAACTGAGTCTGGGGGAAGCAACTCCTCCTCCTCTTTTGCTAAGCTTCTTTTCCCCTAATGTCACAGACATCATGGTCCTTTTCCAGAATGAAAGACAAACAACAACAGTTTAGCTTCATAGTGCTTGAGAGAATCCATGATATCCAGACTAGCTTTTTTCATTTCTCTAACATTTTGGGAGTTACCATACTACTTATCAATCATATCTCTGCTTCTTTTTTTTTTAACCAAGATGTGCTAATACTTTTTTTTAAAGCTTGTTATTTTCAAAATATATGCAAAGATAGTTTACAACATTCACCCTTGCAAAACCTTGTATTCTAAATGTTTTACTTCCCTTCCCCTTCCCCCCTCTCCTAGATAGCAAGTAGTCCAATATGTTACACATGTGCAATTCTTCTATACATATTTCCACAATTATCTTGCTGTACAAGAAAAATCAGATCAAAAAAGAAAAAAATGAGAAAGAAAACAAAATGTAAGCAAACAACAACAAAAAGGTGAAAATACTATGTTGTGAACCACACTCAGTCCCCACAGCCTTCTCTCTGGATGCAGACCATTGTAATTGGCCTGAATCTTGTCGTTGTTGAAGAGAGCTGTGTCCATCAGAATTAATCGTCATATAATATTGTTGTTGAAGTATATAATGATCTCCTGGTTCTGCTCATTTCACTCAGCATCAGTTCATGTAAGTCCCTCCAGGTCTTTCTGAAATCTTCCTGCTGGTCATTTCTTACAGACAATAATATTCCATAACATTCATGTAACATAACTTATTTAGCCATTCATGCACATGTGGGTCCCTTTCCCTCCTTTAAGATCTCTTTGGGATATAAGCCCAGTAGAAACACTGCTGAGTCAAAGAGTATACACAGTTTGATAGCCCTTTGGGCATAGTTCCATATTGCTCTCCAGAGTGGTTGCATCCATTCACAGTTCCTCCATCAATGTATCAGTGTCCCAATTTTCCCATATCCCCTCCAACATTCATCATTATCTTTTCCTGTCATCTTAGCCAATCTGAGAAGTATATAGGGGTACCTGTCTTAATTTGTATTTCTTTGATCAATAGTGATTTAGAACATTTTTATATGACTAGAAATGATTTTAATTTCATCTGAAAATTGTTCATATCTTTTGACCATTTATCAGTTGGAGAATGGCTTATATTCTTATAAATTTGAGTCAATTCTCTATATATTTTATAAATTAGGCCTTTTTCAGAAACCTTGAATGTAAAAAAAATTTCCCCAGTTTACTTCTTTTCTAATCTAGTCTACATTGATTTTGTTTGTACAAAAACTTTTAAGCTGAATATAATCTAAATTATTCATTTTGTATTCCATAATGTATTCTGGATCTTCTTTGACCACAAATTCCTTCCTTCTCCACAGATCTGAGAGGCAGACTGTCCTTACTTCTTCTAATGTGCTCTTTATGTCTAAATCATGAGCCCATTTTAACCTTATCTTGGTACAGGATATTAGATATGAGGCAATGCCTAGTTTCTGCCATACTAATTCCCAGTTTTCCCAGCAATTTTTGTCAAATAGTGAATTCTTATTCCAGAAGCTGGAGTCCTTGGATTTATCAAACACTATATGTTATTTAGTCCTGTGAACCTAACTTATTCCACTGATGAACTACTCTATTTCTTTCTTTCTTTCTTTCTTTCTTTCTTTCTTTCTTTCTTTCTTTCTTTCTTTCTTTCTTTCTTTCTTTCTTTCTTTCTTTCTTTCTTTCTTTCTTTCTTTCTTTCTTTCTTTCTTTCTTTCTTTCTTTCTTTCTTTCTTTCTTTCTTTCTTTCTTTCTTTCTTTCTTTCTTTCTTTCTTTCTTTTGTAATCTGAATAATTTACTTTTTATTTTGTGATTCTCTTTTCCTGCTTTAGTTTTAAGACATCTCACTCTCCCCTCATAAATTGATATTTTTTTTATTTATAGCTTTTTATTAACAGAACATATGCATGGGTAATTTTTCAACATTGTCCCTTGCAATCACTTCTGTTTTTTCCCCTCCTTCCCTCTATCCCCTCCCCTAGATGGCAGGCATTCTCATACATGTTAAACATGTTAAAGTATATCTTAAATACAATATATGTGTACATATTTATACAAATCTCTTGTTGCACAAGAAAAATTGGAGTTAGAAAGGTAAAAATAACCTGGGAAGAAAAAGTCAGAATCCAGCAATTTGGAAAGAGGTTTTCTTTCTCTGTATCTATTTCAGACCACCTGAACCTGTCTGCTGCTTCCTTTAATTCCCCAGAATGACACACTTTTCTCCTTTCTCCCCGTTCAGAATGGTGTCTTAGAGAAGCCAGTGTTTTTCTTGAGTACACTTGGCCATCATAGAGCAAATAGATTGTTTCAAAGAAATAAGATGAAAGGACATTCTGTAAGAGCAGGGCAACACAGTGGGAGGGGAGCCTAGGAATTTCCCCAGGGTGTTGATAACCTGGGGAGCAGCTGCAGTCACTTGCCTTTTTCATTCTCTTTCCTGGAAGTTTGTGGTTCTGAAAGCAGCTGCAGCAGTGTGGCTGGCTGGGTGCTTTGAGATAATCTGGCTCTCCTCTCATGTTTGCTAAAATTTCAGCTCCATCAATTCAGGTCCAGAAACATGGACTCACATAGGACAACCTGAGAGATTTTCTGTTTGCCTGCAGACACTAGGCTCCACTGCCCAACTCAAGTGACCTTATATGCATGTACTAGAAGTCCAGATTCTGACTCTTCTGGGATGTCTGCTAAAGTTCCCTAAGACAGTGGGGATGCAACTAAAGTGCTGTGGTTTTCTTGGAGAGTCAAGAAAGACTTCTAGATGCTTATCAAAAGTAATACTTCTTAAGGAACTTTTTCTCAATATCCTAACCTTGATCAGAATAAATCTTGGCAGAGAAGTCATAAATCAAGAGATGATTCTCCTGTTGCTACCCTGAAAAGTCTGGAGGTACCAAATGCTTTCTCATACTTTCTGCAGGATCAGTGAGAAGACAATTTTATATATCTGCCATGTCTGTCCTCTGAGGAATTAAATTTTCATCCTTATGATTACTCTCTCTCAACCTCTTACTTGGCCTGGACCATTCCTCATAGAATTTGAGTGTGCAATTCCTCACTCCCTAAGGACCAGTGGGGAATAACATCAATGATAGAGCCATAGATATAGGCCCTTTAATGGCACACTCACTAATAAAAATCCCAAACTTTCAGCTATGCTGTCTCTTGCTCTCTTAAAAACTTTGTCCTTGATATCTTTTGTTTTTATTTTTATTTTATAACTTTCATTTTATGATATATCCCTCCGGAGAACCCTTCCTGGTGAGTCATCCCTTGTGATAAATAATTTTAAAAAGAGAAAAAAGTCATTAGGGCTTTGAGTACATGCAATGTTCCACATCCATAAGACTAGCCTCTGAAGGGAAGGAAATGTTTTCTACACTATCTTCCAGGGTAAAGTCTCTTGATAATTGTGGTTTTGGATAAGCTGGATTTTCATGAGATTGTGGCCCATTGTAGCTATACAAGGCAACATGATACGGGGAAATAGTGCTGGCTCCAGAGCTGGAGGAGCTGGGTTGAAATCCTGCCTCTGAGGCTTACTGCCTCTTTGACCTTGGGCACACACACCTCTCTACTTTCCAGGATCTTATTTTCCTCTTCTACAAAATAAGGAGAAAGTTGAACTAGAAGAGTTTCTCAGGTTCCATCCAACTCTAGATCCATAAGCTCCCTTCCTTTCTGTCTGTCACTGTCATTATCATCTCCTCTCCGGGCATCATTACCATGAGGATGGGCTAAGCCACATTATTCTTTACTCGGGGGACACCCTGGTTAACCTCTCACCCATCTCTGGCTGGCTACACATTCCTTGGGATCCCCAACCCTCAGCATTATGCCTGGCACATAATAGGTGCTTAATAAATCCTTGCTGATGACTAAGAGTTTACTAAATCCTAGGAGGTTTACTCTCATTTCTTATCTCAGCAATCCCAAAATGTTGCCCGAGGGTCAGAACCCTGTTGCTCCTCTCTGCCTTCTGCTTCCATTTCTCACCCACTTGACCATGTTTGAGAATATTCAGAAACTCAGTGATAATGACATACTTCTGATGGTAGCCACCAAATTCTAGAGAAGTCTTTTGCTCTCTAAAATTTTTCAGATATGGTCAAGTGATTTGGGCTTTTAACTTTTTTTTTTTTTTAAATTTTAATAGTTTTTATTTACCAGATATTTGCATGGGTGATTTTACAACATTGACAATTGCCAAACCATTTGTTCCAATTTTTCCCCTCCTTTCCCCCCCCCCCCCAGATGGCAGGTCAACCAATACATGTTAAATATGTTAGAGTATAAATTAAATACTATATATATATATATATACATACATATACTCTCTCTCTCTCTCTCTCTCTCTCTATATATATATATATATATATATATATACATATACATATACATATAACCAAACAGTTGTTTTGCTGAACAAAAAGAATCAGACTTTGGAATAGTGTACATTTATCCTGTGAAGGAAATCAGAAATGCAGGCGGACAAAATTAGAGGGATTGGAAATTCTATGTAATGGTTCATAGTCATCTCCCAGAGTTCTTTCGCTAAGTGTAGCTGGTTCAGTTCATTATTGCTCTATTGGAACTGATTTGGTTCATTTCATTGTTGAAGAGGGCCACGTCCATCAGAATTGATCATCATACATATTGTTGTTGAAGTATATAATGATCTCCTGGTCCTGCTCATTTCACTCAGCATCAGTTCATGTCTCTCCAGGCCTTTCTGAAATCATCCTGTTGGTCATTTCTTACAGAAAAATAATATTCCATAATATTCCTATACCACAATTTATTTAGCCATTCTCCAACTGATGGGCATCCACGCAGTTTCCAGTTGCTGGCCATTACAAAGAGGGCTGCCACAAACATTCTTGCACATATAGGTCCCTTTCCCTTCTTTAAGATCTCTTTGGGATACAAACCCAGTAGCAATGCTGCTGGATCAAAGGTTATGCACAGTTTGATAACTTTTTGAGCATAGTTCCAAATCGCTCTCCAGAATGGCTGGATGTATTCACAGTTCCACCAACAATGTACCAGTGTCCCTGTTTTCCCACATCCCCTCCAACATTCTGCATTACCTTTCCCTGTCATTCTAGCCAATATGACAGGTGTGTAGTGGTATCTCAGAGTTGTCTTAATTTGCATTTCTCTGATTATTAATGATTTGGAGCATCTTTTCATGTGACTAGAAATAGTTTCAGTTTCTTTATCCGAGAATTGTCTGTTCATATCCTTGTACCATTTATCAATTGGAGATTGGCTTGATTTCTTATATATTAGAGTCAATTCTCTATATATTTTGGAAATGAGGCCTTTATCTGAACCTTTGACTGTAAAAATGTTTTCCCAGTTTATTGTTTCCCTTCTAATCTTATCTGCATTGATTTTGTTTGTACAAAAACTTTTCAATTTGATATAATCAAAGCTTTCTATTTTGTGATCAATAATGATCTCTAGTTCTTCTTTGGTCATGAATTCATTCCTCTTCCACAGGTCTGAGAGGTAAAATATCCTATATTCCTCTAATTTATTTATAATCTCATTCTTTATTCCTAGGTCATGAACCCATTTTGACCCGACCTTGGTGTATGGTGTTAAGTGTGGATCAATGCCTAGTTTCTGTCATATTAATTTCCAATTTTCCCAGCAATTTTTGTCAAACATTGAGTTCTTATCCCAAAAGCTGGTTCCTTGGGTTTGTCAAACACTAGGTTATTAGAGTTATTAATTATTTTGTCCTTTGGACCTAACCTATTCCACTGATCAACTAGTCTATTTCTCAGCCAATACCGAATGGTTTTGGTAACCGCTGCTTTATAATATAATTTTAGATCTGGTACAACTAGGCCACCTTCATCTGATTTTTTTTTTTCATTAATTCCCTTGAAATTCTTGACCTTTTGTTTTTCCATATGAACTTTGTTGTTATTTTTTCTACGTCATAAAATAGTTTTTTGGGAGTCTGGTATAGTGCTAAATAAATAGATTAGTTTAGGTAGTATTGTCATCTTTATTATATTTGCTCACCCTATCCAAGAGCATTTAATATTTTTCCAATTGGTTAGATTGAACTTAATTTGTGTGGAAAGTGTTTTGTAGTTTTGCTCATATAGTTTTGCTCTGATTTTCCCTTGGCAGATAGATTCCTAAATATTTTATACTATCAGTAGTTACTCTAAATGGAATTTCTTTCTGTAACTCTAACTGTTGGACTTTGTGACATATAAGAATGCTGATGATTTATCCACATACTTTTATTTTTGTATTTTGTATTTTGTTTTGTATCCTGCAACTTTGCTAAAGGCGTGGATTATTTCTAATAGCTTTTTAGTTGAATCTTTGGGGTTCTCTATGTATACCATCATATCCTCCGCAAAGAGTGATAATTTGGTTTCCTCATTACCTCCTCTAATTCCTTTAATCTCTTTCTCCACTCTTATTGCCAAAGCTAACGTTTCTAATACAATATTGAATAGTAATGGTGATAGTGGACAACCTTGTTTCACCTCTGATCTTAATGGAAATGGTTGCAATCTTTCTCTATTACATATGATGCTTATTGATAGTTTTAAATAGATGCTACTGATTATCTTAAGGATACTCTCAAGTGTTTTTAATAGGAATAGATGTTGGATTCTCTCAAATGCTTTTTCTGCATTTATTGAGATGATCATATGATTTTTGTTAATTTGAGTATTAATATGGCCAATTATACTGATAGTTTTCCTAATATTGAACCAGCCCTGCATTCCTGGTATAAATCCTACTTGATCATGATGTATTATCCTGGGGATGATTTTCTGGAGTCTTTTTGCTAATATCTTATTTAAGATTTTAGCATCAATATTCATTAGGGATATTGGTCTATAGTTTTCTTTCTCCGTTTTCAACCTAACTGGTTTGGGTATCAGCACCATGTCTGTGTCATAAAAGGAATTTGGTAGGACTCCTTCATTCCCTATTTTTTCAAATAGTTTATATAACATTGGAGCTAATTGTGCTTTGAATGTTTGGTAGAATTCACCTGTGAATCCATCTGGTCCTGGAGATTTTTTCTTAGGGACTTAATAGTTTGCTCTATTTCTTTTTCTGAAATGGGACTAGTTAAGCAATTTACTTCCTCTTCTGTTAATCTGGAAAGCCTATACTTTTGGAGGAAGTCCTCAATTTCACTTAGGTTATCAAATTTATTGGCATAAAGTTGGGCAAAGTAACTCCTTATTATTTCTCTAATTTCCTCCTCATTGGTGGACAGTTCCCCCTTTTCATTTTTAAGACTAACAATTTGATTTTCCTCTCTCCTTTTTCTAATCAGATTTACTAAAGGTTTATCTATTTTTATTGGTTTTTTTCATAAAACCAACTCTTAGTTTTATTTATTAATTCAATAGTATTTTTACTTTCAATATTATTAATTTCTCCTTTTAATTTTAGAATTTCAAGTTTAGTATTTGATTGGGGGTTTTTAATTTGGTCTTTTTTTAGCTTTTTAAGTTGCAAGCCCAATTCATTGATCTTCTCTTTCTCTATTTTCTTCAAGTGGGCTTTTAACTTTTGAGATTAATACTTGTCTACTCTATGCTAAGACATTGTGTGACTCACATATCTAACTATGAGAAATATATGTATTTTCTTCTACTTTTTTAGTTTATTGACATTGTTTCAATAATTCTTATTGCAGGGGCAGCTAGTTGGTATAGTGGATAGAGCACCAGCCCCGAAGTCAGGAGAACCTGAGTTCAAATTTGGCCTCAAACACTTAACACTTCCTAGCTGAGTAGATCCTGGGCAAGTCACTTAACCCCAATTGCCTCAGGAAAAAATAATAATATAATAATAATTCTTATTGCTTTAAGAAGTATTGGTTTCTATTTGACCCACTTATAATCTTCAGGGAGTTTGTTCCTTTTGCAAAATTTAGTACCTCTGGTGCCAAACTTTTAATTCCTTTTCAAAGTCTATTTCCATAGTTCTCATTTCTTTTCCAGTTTTTTATTCAAGCACTCTCATTCTATTTATAAAAACATTTTTAACTCTTTTAAACTCTTACCTCACCTTTCTCAGGAATTCTAGTTGAGTTTGTTCCCTAGCCTGGACCTTATGTATTCTCCTGGGTACTATTGAGCTAAACAATGTTGGTAGGGAAAAAAGAGGCCTTAGCAAGTAAGGGAGAAAGAATAATTTTCTCTGAGGCTTTGCTTGTATATAATTTGGAGTCATTTTCTCCTTTTGTGTTTACCTTGAGCATCCCTGTCACTGTAATTGCTTTTTATGGTGGGATTCTTTTGTTGTTTGCTCATTCTCCCAGCCTGCTTTCTGATTTTGGACTTGATATTAAGCCTGGGCTCTGCCACACTTCTGGAGGAAAAGGCAGGACTGGTCCCATTGTTGCTTTCTTGAGGTTTTAAATGTCCAGGATTTCAAAGACAGACTGGGAACCTGCATACTTTGAAAGCAGTTTGATCCAAGGCAAAGTCTGATTGCTGCCCTCTGCTCTGAGACTTGTAAGTTACTGACCTGGGTTTGGGTCCTTACCAGAGTACATTGCTGCTGGATTCTACTCCCTATTAACCAAAACAAAAGCTCCAGTGCTTCCAGGTAGCAGAAATGTAGACTTGCCTTTATTCTGGGATTCCTACCTTGGTTATTTCTCTGCAATCTTTGCCGTGGGCTAGATGCTAGAAGTAAGACCCTATTGAACCTGGAGTCTGAGCTAGACTGCTGCTGCTGACTTCTGAACTTCCTTCCTTCCTTCCTTCCTTCCTTCCTTCCTTCCTTCCTTCCTTCCTTCCTTCCTTCCTTCCTTCCTTCCTTCCTTCCTTCCTTCCTTCCTTCCTTCCTTCCTTCCTTCCTTCCTTCCTTCCTTCCTTCCTTCCTTCCTTCCTTCCTTCCTTCCTTCCTTCCTTCCTTCCTTCTTTCATATGCATGGACAATTTTTCAACATAGACCCTTGCAAAACCCTTTTTCCAAAATTTCCCCCTTCTCCCCACCCCCTCCCTTAGATGGCAAGTAATTCAATATATGTTAAACATGTTAAATATGTGTTAAATCCAGTATATGCATATATGTTTTATACAATTATCTTGCTGCAAAAGAAAAATCAGATCAAAAAGGAAAAAATGAGAAAGAAAACACAATCAAGCAAACAGTAGCTAAAAGACTGAAAATACTATGTTGTGAACCACACACAGTCCTCTCTCTGGGTGCAGATGACTCTCTTTATAACAAGATCATTGGAACTGGCCTAAATCATCTCGTTAAAGAGAGCCACATCCATCAGAATTGATCATTGTATAGTTGTCTTGTTGCCATGTATAACGCTCTCCTGGTCCTGCTCATTTCACTCAGCATCAGTTCATGTAAGTCTCTCCAGGCCTTTCTGAAATCATCCTGCTGGTCGTTTCTTACAGAACAATAATATTCCATAACATTCGTGTAACACAATTTATTTAGCCATTCTCCAATTGATGGGCATCCACTCAGTTTCCAGGTTCTTGTCACTACAAAGAGGACTGCTGCAAACATTTTTGCACATGTGGGTCCCTTTCCCTCCTTTAAGATCTCTTTGGGATATAAGCCCAGTAGAAACACTGCTGGATCAAAGGATAAGTGCAGTTTTATAGCCTTTTGGGCATAGTTCCAGATTGCTCTCCAGAATGGATGATTCGTGAACTTTCTCCTTTCATGGCATACTTCCCAAAGGTCTGGTCCCCTGCCCCTAAATCTATGACCCAGAATTGGCTAGGGAGTGCTAGCACTGCCAGTTGGCACCTATCCCCATCATGGTGCTCCAGTATGGATGTAGCAGAGCCACAGGATGACTTGAAACTTCCTCTTAGCATGGAGCACAGAATCACCTTGGCTCTTGAAGTACTCCATGTTAAGCATGCTCCTACTCCAGCCCTGTCCCCAGTGTCTCTCTTTTGGTCTCCTATCCTCAGCTGAGCTGAACAATGACTCACTGTGGCTTTTTCTGAACTTCCTCTACCCCTCTGCCAGCAATCTTGGCTCACCTGCTTCTCTCCCCCCTGCAGCACTGACATTTGTCAACTGATAGCTTTAGACCAGGCTTGGATCAAGATATCTTGATCTATCTGCCTGACCCTTTCCTTGTGCTCTTCCATTTTCTTCCAAATACTATACCAACATCTCCAGCAGTTCATGTTATCACTCACCTTCTCCATGAACTATCAGGTGACATGAGTCATTGGAACATGTGCTCAAAATGGTAGAATGAAGGCACATGAAAGTCATCCGCTCTGTGCTATGGACACATGGTAATAGTCACTGAGTCAGTCTAATACTGCAAATTCTGGTGACCCAGTGGTTGGGGCCAGGCATTTTGAACTTATGGCCTGGCGCACTGATCCGCATGAATCCCCTTGTTCAAAGTTTGATAGTCTACACCCAATCTGGATCTTCCCAGGCTTTTACAGTACACTGCTATGGGTGAGGTAACCATCTGGTGGTACTTCAGAACAATTTTGGAAGAGTTTCTGAGGGCTTCTGTCCCAAAGAGAGCAGTTTTCTGAGTCAAAAATATTAGGTGCCTTTGAAGTAGATTGTGTGTAACAGCTTCCATAATCTACCATAGACTTCCCTCTCATTTACCCTTCTCCCCTCTCCTCTTTCCATCCTGATGCCCTACGAAGTGAAATTGTGTGTGTGTGTGTGTGTGTGTGTGTGTGTGTGTGTGTGCCCCCCACCTGTGCTTTTCTCCCTTTTGGCTAGTGCAGAGTGTGATTCACATTTTAGCCATTTCCTCCTCTTCTCCTTGTTTGGATAGACCTCTTTCTACTCTTTTACCCCAATTATGTGAGGTGATTGTCCTTATTCTACTCCATTTTCCTCTCCCAGTATATTCCTTCTCCTTTCCCTTCCCATTTTTCTTTTAAACAGAACTACTCCCACATTCTTTATCTGATTAGACTCTCACTCTGTGGTCCTGATGATGATAATCATCTTCCCATATTAAAATCTAGATCCTTATAGATTGTTCACTCATGTTTACCTTTTTATGTTTCACTTAATTATTGTGTTTTCACTTCTGTATTTCTTTTCAGCTTTGCTCTTTTCATTAGGGATATTTAAAAGTCTTCCTTTTCATTAAAAATATATTTCTTTCCCCTGTAGGATTATAATGAGCTTTTTTGGGTAAGTTGTTGATTTTTTGCCTTTTGTAATATCATTTCAAGCTCTCTTTCTTTTTTTGAGATAGCTACTAAATCATGTGTGATCCTGACTCTGGTTCCATAGTTCTTGAATTCATTCTTGCAGGAAACTTGGAAATTTTTTTCTTTGACTTGGAAGCTTTGGATTTTGGCTATAATGTTCCTGGAAGTTTCCATTTTTGAGGCTTCTGTCAGGAGGTGACTAAGGGAGCCTTTCTGTTTCTAATTTGTCCCTCTGGTTCTAAAACCAGGCCTGCCTTGTCTACCTGACCTCTTTCCTTATGCTCTTCCAATTTCTCCCAAATTCAGATTACTAACATCTCCAGTAGTTCATGCTATCACCCATCTGAATATTGTTTTTCTTTTTTAATAATTTTTTACCCAAAGACCTCAGCTTTTGGGATTAAAAACTAACTATTTGACAAATACTGCTGGGAAAATTGGAAACTAGTGTGGCAGAAACTAGGCATTGATTCACACCTAACACTGTATACCGAGACAAGGTCAAAATGGGTTCATGATTTAGACATAAAGAGTGATACTATAAGCAAATTAAAAGAACAAAAGATAGTTTACCTCTCAGCTCTGTGGAGAAGGAAGGAATTTATTGCCAAAGAACTGGAGCTCATTATTGAACACAAAATAGATAATTTTGATTATATTAAGTTAAAAAGGTTTTGTACAAACTAAATTAATGCAGATAATATTAGAAGGGAAGCAATAAACTGGGGAAACATTTTTACATTAAAAGGTTTTAATAAGGGCCTCATTTTAAAAATATATAGAGAATTGAATCAAATTTATAAGAATTCAAGCCGTTCTCCAATTGATAAATGGTCAAAGGATATGAACAGACAGTTTTCAGGTAAAGAAATTTAAACCATTTCTAGTCACATGAAAAGGTGCTCTCTGTTGATCAGAGAAATTCAAATTAAGCAAATTAAGCTGCCACAAACATTTTTGCACATCTGGGTGCAAAACCTTCTGTTCCCAATTTTCCCCTTCTTCCCTCCACCCCCTCCCCTAGATGGCAAGTAGTCCAATTCATGTTAAAAATGTGTAAAGTATATGTTAGGATTTAACATATTTTATCATGTTTAACATATATTGGATTACTTGCCATTTAGGGGAGAGGATGGGGGAAAGAGGGGAAAATTGGAACACAGGGTTTTCAAGGATTAATGTTGAAAAATTATCCATGTATATGTTTTGAAAATAAAAAGTTTTAAAAAAAGATTTTCTTAAAATATGATGTTTAGGATCAGTTTAGGATTTTAAATAGTACATTTACTTTTAAATTTCCTCTCCCCAATATATTCTTCAGGTAAGTTGTTTTTTAAATTAATTTTCTTCTTCTTCTTTTTTTTTTAAGTCTTTTGACTATGTTTAAGTATTTGTTATTGTCTCATGGAGTCATTGTTTTCTACTGTATTTGGTCCATTCTCATTTTCAGGGAGTTTATTGCTTAAGTAATGTTTTACTTAATGATACCCTCTTTCCAATTAATTCTTCCACAGATCTCATTTCTTTTTTAATTTCTCCTTTAGCATTCTCATTTCATTTATAAAAACATTTTAAACTTGGGGCAGTTAGGTGGGCAGTGGATGGAGCACCAGCTCTGAAGTTAGGAGGACCTGAGTTCAAATTTGGCTTCAGACACTTAACACTTCCTAGCTGTGTGACCCTGGGCAAGTCACTTAACCCCAATTGCCTCAGCAAAAAACAAATCAAAACAAAAACATTTTAAACTCTTTAAAAAATTTCTTCACAAGTATAATCTATATCAGATTGTTTGCCCAGAAAACATTTTATCACTTCAGAAAGGAGAGAGGAGAAGGAAGGAAGAAGGAAAGAATTTGGAACTCAAAATTTAAATTAAAAAAAAAAAAAAAGGATGTTAAAATTTGTTTTTTATATGGAATTGAGGAAATAGTTGTTAAAAAGTTTTTTCTTGCTTTTTCTCTTCCAGAAATTCTAGCTGAATTTGTGCTCAAGCTGTGTTTTTCTTTGAATCTTTGCTTATAGATATTTTGGAGTCTTGAGAGTCTCTATTTCATAAATTTTTTTTTATGTTGGGATTTTTTTTGTTTGTTTGCTTATTCTCTCAGCCAATTAATTCCTTTCTGACTTTGGATTTTATGTTACAACTTTATGTGCAGGCTCTGCACACTTCTAGAGGAAATGTCTAAACTGGTCCTGCTTTTGATTTCTTGGAGTATTGAATATTACAATATTGAAGGACCTCAGGACAGGTTAGGCTGGAGTACTCCCAAAGTGATTCTTCTAGGGCAAAGTCTTATCACTATTTTCCTTTGGTAAGCTCCCTAAGTTCTTGACATAGGTTTGTGGGCTTCCCCAGGTTGGAATTTCAATAGACTGTTATTGGACTTAGACACTAATCAGCCAGCTAAAAAGCTCTGCTGTTTCAAAGTGACAGAACTGTAGATTTCCCTTTGATAGGGGATCCCTGACCTAGTTCCTATAGGCTTTAGCTTGGGCTGGTAACTGGAAGTGAGACCTGCTCCATTCCTGGAATCAGTCAAAGAGCTGCTGCCTACTTCTGAATTTGCTTCTTGGTCAGCACACAGTCTAGGGCATTGTACCCGCTTCTCACCTAGAACTCTACTCCTGAACATAGGTCCCCTCACCAGTCCTTCCTGGATTAATGACCTGCAACTTGGTTGAGGGACAGAGCTGTCTGAAGGCCCCTGTTCTTCCGCAAGTTTAGGCCTCTGTATGCCGGTTTTAGGGCCTCTTTTGGCCCTGGGTACACAACCTTTTGCTGTGCTGGAATATTCTAGGAAGGTACTTTTGGCTCAGATCCCATTGCTAATGTTCATAGACCTCATTGCCTGTTTCCCTGTGCTATCATGGGTTGAAAAAACAAGCCAGTTTGATTTTGTGTGGGATTTCATGCTCAGGGTATATTTTCTAAATCTGATTTGAGGATTGAGAACCTTGCTGAACCTCTTCCTGGTCTTCCACCGTCTTGGCTTCTGCCATCAGTCTTTATTTTCCCTCAAGCTTCCATATTGGAGGCAGGCATTGTTCAGTCCTTGAGCCCCAGTTTATTGCCTAGAACACTCTGTCCATTCTTTGTAATAGACTTGTAGCTGGTCCCAACCATGCTGATAACTTAAGGATGTTGACTTTTGCTGAGTTTTGGCACAACAGGGCTGCCTTGTGGTTGACACCCACAGCTTCGCTGGAAGCTCTTGAGTTCACTTTGACAAAGCAGAGGTAGACCGACCTAAGCAGGCAAAGATTATTACAGGTCAAGATAAAGATAGTTACCAGGTGAAGTACCACATGCAAGTCCAGCCCATGGATTGGACAGAGTCACTATAGGAGGCCTTTGCAGGAATCCCAGCTACCTCCCAAGAATGAAGAAAGGTTCCTCAGCTGGCAAGAGGGGCCCACCTCATGGCAGCACAAGAAGGGATGCAGTTCTGTTACTCACTCCCTGGCTGCAGGTCATAAAACCAGGCCCAACTGAGGAAGCAGCAGCCCTGGGCTCTGACCTTGGACGGACTCGGTTCTCAGTCCCAGCTTCTATCCCAGAAGAATAACTAGGATGGGAAACCCAGGCCAAAGGAACTCTGAACTAGCAGTTTCCCCTCTGGCTGGTGGCGGTTGATTTCAATACAGTCTAGTACAAGTGGAATGAAAACATTCAGGTTGTGAGGATCTTAAAAAACAAACAGATCCTAGAGGAAATAGGGAGACACTAAAAAAAAAAAAAATTAAAGTTCCCCCTCGTGACTGGTCATGCAAAACAAATCCACACATTGTTTGTCATCTCCAGTCCTTCATTGGTGTTCCAGGAAATAACTCAGTAAATCCTCCGGCTTCTGGCTTAGGGTATCATTGTAATTATTAGTTGTTTGGTGGTGGTTGTATAGAGTTGTATGTGGTAGTCACCACATAACCTAGTCTGACTGTGCTTGCTTCATACTGCACCATTTCAATCCACTTCTCCAGGTTTCTCTGAATCAGTCCCTCTGATAGTTTCTTATGGCATAATACATTCCCAATGCATTCATATGTTACAATTTGTCTAGCTGTTCCCCATTGATGGCCATCCACTTTGTTTTTAGTCCTGTAAAGTTAAATCAAAGGTATAGACAGTTTATTGACTTTTAGGAGGTGGGGTGGAGTTTGTTCCAAATGGCTTTCCAGTATGGTTGAATTACTTCATGTTTTCTTTCACAGTTTTTTCATTAGTGTGTTTGTTGGTTCTCTCAGATCGTCTCTAATAGTTGTTTTTCTTTCTTTTTCTTTTCTTTTCTTTTTTTTTTTCCCCTATGGTTAATCTGATTTGAAATGAAAGAGAACTTCAGAATTTCTCTTACCTCTAATAATTTGGAGCATTTTCCCCAAAGTTATTGACAGCTTGCTTTCTTCTTTTGAAATCTTCCTGTTCATAGCCTTTGACAATTTACATTTTGAGGACTTGCTTGTTCCTATGTTTGTAACAATTCCTGATTTATCTTTGTATGTCTGAAATTTACTGCAAAGATTTTTCTCCCACAACAAAAGATCGCAAGCCTTGGAATTGTATTTGGCCTGCAGCCAAAAATATCATAGGCAGCAAAATTATCTGCAATATTGAACAAGAAAAAATGGACATTCAATGAACTTGCATATTTTCAGGATTTTCTATCTATGTTTTTTTTTTTTTTTTTTTTTTTTTTTTTTTTAATAAAACCAGATCTCCCCCCCTCCCCCCAGCCTGGGGTTAAGTGACTTGCCCAGGGTCACACAGCTAGGAAGTGTTAAGTGTCTGAGACCAGATTTGAACTCGGGTCCTCTTGACTTCAGGGCTGGTGCTCTATCCACTGCGCCACCTCAGGATTTTCTATCAACCAAACTCGAGCTTACTAGAAAATTTAACATATAAGGGCCAATATCAAAGATTATTTTTAAGGAACTCAACGTAGACAAATTGCTTATGTTTTTTTAACATGGGAAATGCATAGCATATGTTTAAGACTGATAACAATAGGACAGCTCAAAAGAAAGATCGGAGCAGAGTTAAAGTAAAAATAGTAATCATGTCATACGAATGAGATATAGAGAAAGAATAGACACAGAGGCATTAGAGGGGGGAGGAGGGCTCATAGTTCTGAAAACCTACTCACATTGGGAATGGGTTCAATAGGCAACACCACATATATACTATAAAGAAATAAGGAGGGAGGAATGGGTAGCTGGGGAAACAAAGGTTGTGGGAAGAAGACAAAAGGATTAGAGAAGGGGGAAGTTAAGTAATAGGAAGGCAAGTTAGGAGCAGAATTAAAGCCAAGGGTAAGTAGGGATAGAAAAGATATATGTGGGGGTATGTGTGTGTGTGTATATATATATATATATATATATATATATATATATATATATATATATATATATATACACATATGTAGATATAAATATATCCTTAATGGCTTGGGACTGGGGGTGGGATAAAAGGGGGAAAAAGAACAAAGTAAAAAAGGTTCACAGCAGAAAACAAAAGAAAAAATGGACCCTTGTGAATATAATTTCTTCTACTAATATATGTACATATATGTATACACACACACACACACACACACACACACACATATATATATATATATATATATATATATATATATATATATATATATATATATATATATATATATATATATATATATATAGTTTTTTCTTGAATTGGTAATTTGTGGTTATGTATTTTGAATCCTCCTTGATGTTCTGCTGGGCACATGACAATGTTCTCTCTTGTTTTGTTTCATTTTGTTTTGAATTCTTTTTCTGTTTTTATTTTGTTTCTTTAAATAAAAATAAATTTGAAACAAAAAACCAAAGATTTCCCCCTAGTTAACATTTTCCCTTCTTTTTAAAATTTTCTTCCAATCCTTCATTTATGTATTCAAAATTGTCCTTTTTTTTTTTTATCTCCTGTGATATTCTTCATCCCTTATCTGGTTAAGAAATCTTCAACTTTCCAAAGCTGTAAAAAAGTATCTCTTAACTTCTTCCTCTAATTTGTTCATGATATGATCTTTCATAGCTAGATCATATATCCATGTGGAATTTATTGTAGTAAAAGGTATGAGGTGTTGTTCTAAACCTAATGTCTATCAAACTATTTTCCCAACTTTGCCAATAATTTTTGTCAAATAATGAGACCTCACCTTTACTTCAGTTAATTGCATCTGGGTCTTGTGTACTTTTCTATTTTTTAAATCAGTTCCAAAGAATTTGATAATCATTCTGTTATATGACTTGAGATCTGGTACAAATGGGCTTCCTTCCTCTCCCACTTTCCCCCATTATTTCTTTTGGAATTTGAGATCTTTTGTTCCTCCAGATGAATCTTCTTGTTTTTACTAGTTCTGTGAAGCAAACCATTGGTAGTTTGATTAACATCGGATCTATAATTTAATTAGAAATGCCACTTTTATTATATTGACATGACCTAATCACTAGAAGTTAGCATCTGTTCAATTATATAGGTACTTATATTTCTATAAAGAGTGTTTTAGTCTACCTTTTTTTTCCAAATATTTTGGAGTAGCACACATTTTATATATTCTCTAATTATTCTGATAATAATTTCTTTAGCTTTTTTTTGGGGGGGATCTACTATTCAGAATGACTAATTAAATGAGGTGATTTATTTTATATCCTTTATTGATGTTTGTAATTATAATAAATTTTAGTTGATTTTTTAAGTAAATCATATTATTTGCGAAAGCAATTTTTATTTCTTCTTTGACTATACTGATTCCTTTCATTTCTTTTTCTCATCTTATTGCTATGGCTAAAATTTCTGGAACTATATTAAATAATATCAAATAAAATAGATTATATAATAAATAATAGTTTAAATTAAATATTAAATAATAGTGATGACAATGGACATTCTTGATTTACTACTGAATTTATTGAAAAGGCCAGTAGCATTTCTTCATTACAGTTATTTCTTCTTGTTCAATTCTTTGTTTAATGAAATCTTAACTTTTTGTGAACTTATTTTGGGGTTTTCTTGGCAAAATACTGGAGTGGTTTACCTCTGGCTCATTTTATAGATGAGGAACTGAGACAAGCAGTTAAGGGACTTGCCCAGGGTCACACAGTTAAGACAAAATAAGTATGTATGAGACTCCTTTTGAACTCAGGAGATGAGTTTTCCTGATTCCAAGCCTAGCTTCTGATTCCAAATTCTTATCTGCTGCGCCACCTGGTGCCCCAACAACAATACTTACCGCATTAAGAAAGGTTCATATTTTCCCACGCTTTATTAAAGTATATATGTGTGTGTGTATTAGTGTTATATTTTATCAAAATATTTTTTTGCATCTACTGATATATTCTTGTAATTTTAATTATTTTTCTCATTAATACAATCTATGATGTTAAAAGGTTCCTAATATTGAATCAACTCTGCATTTCTGATGAATGTAAACTGGTCATGTAGTATGAGCTTTTAAATATGTTGTAGATGCTTTGCTAAAACTTTAGTAAATGTTTTTATGTTAGTATTCATTAGAGATCTTGGTCTTTGAGTTACTTTTTCTGCATTACCTTTTGCTGGCTTAGGAATCAGGACTGTATTTGTCTCATAAAAAGGAATTGTAGGATCCCTTCTTTCCCCTTTTCTTTCCCCCCTAAATAATTTATTTATTTATTTATTTGTTTGTTTTGCTGAGGCAATTGGGGATAAATGACTTGCCCAGGGTCACACAGTCAGGATGTGTTACGTGTCTGAGGCCACATTTGAGCTCAGGTCTTCCTGACTTCAGGACTGATGCTTTATCCACTGCCCAACCTAGCTGCCCCCAAATAATTTTTACAATATTGGTGTCCATTGTTCTTTGAATATATGATAGCAGTCACTTGTAAATCCATCTGGTCCTGGTTTTTTCCTTTGGAATTCCTCCATGAACTGTTGGATTTCTTTTTCAAATATTGGGGTTATTTAAATCTTGGACTTCTTATTTTGTTCATCTGAATTGCTTATATTATTTTCAAATATTCATTTTTAAAAACAAATTATATTGGCACATAATTAAGCCAAATAGCTTCTATTTTCTGTTATTTCCTCTTAACATATTATGAATTTTTCCATTTCATTTTTCTAATTTCACATTTCACTTGGCAATTTGGTTTTCTTAAAGTTTTTTTTAAAATCAAATTAGGTAATGGTTTACATATTTAATTAGGTATTTTTCTCTCAGAAAACTAGTTTCTACTTCAATTTATCTATTGAATTGTTGTTTTCAGTCTTATCTGCTTTTTAAGAATGTCTGTTTTTGTGCTTGGTTGGAGTTTAAATTTTTTTTTTTTCTTTTCTAATAATTTGAATTAAATGCCCAATTCATTGGTTTGTTTTTTCTTTTAATTTGCTGATGAAAGTGTTTAGAGATGGGGGTAACTAAGTGGCATAGCATATAGAGCCCTGAAGTCAGGAGGACCTGAGTTCAAATTTGATTTTAGACACTTAACACTTCCTAGCTGTGTGATCCTGGGAAAGTCACTTAGCCCCAATTGCTTCAGCAAAAAAAAAAAAAAAAAAAAAAAAATTAGAGATAAAAAAATATTCCCCTAAGGACTGGTTTGGATGCAACCTGAAACTTTTGGTATATTGTCCCCTTGTTGCCATTTTCTTTAATGAAATTCCCTTTTCCCAGTGAGAGAGAGCTTCAATAGGTTTCCAAATAATTGAAATTCTCTGTCAATACTGTATCATTTCTCATGTTACACTAATGATTTGTTTCTCAACTCTTTTTTATGTCCAAAGAGTTTCTAATATACTGTGACGGCAAGATTGTTTTTGTCTTTGTCTTAGTTGATCTGCAATGCTCCAAATTTTTTCCATCATGTTTCCCTTATCTGGCTACTGCATTGCCTCAATTAATTATATCTTCTTAATATACAATGTTGTTTACTCTACTCCACCCCTTTTACTTATTTTGCTACTTTTGAATAAAGGACTCTTCCAGAGCCATTTTCCATCCCCCCAATTTTCAATGATACTATAGTTTAATTTTTTTTTTTTTTAATCATCTTAAGATCATTTGTTCACCTTGCTCAGTATTTGCATGTCATGCATTCTTGTTTTGGCGTCCTAGGCCATCATTTTTATTGTGAGCTCCTTTCTTAGATCCAGTGATTTTCTAGATGTTCATATTGCTATTCTTATTCCTACATTCGATCTACTCTGTGGGGTAGATTTAATGGTAGAAGGGACCTTTGAGGTCATTGCATCAACAGTTCATTTGACATTTGTAGAAGCAGTTTTCTTCATTTTCAGACAGACCTAAATTTGGATCCCAGTTCTAACACTTACTACTTGTGTTATTTTGGGGCAAGTCATTTAATCCAGGATTTCTTAAACTTTTCCACTTGCTATCTCTTATGACTGAGACATTTTTACATAACTTGGGGTATAGAAATGATGTGGTTGATGTAGCACCAAATGTGATTATTTAGGCACCAAATGATATTAGGCAACAGATGTTGGGGTTCAGTCATGTGAAGAATTCACAGTGGTCTTTCTCTCTGGCAAAAGGTTTATTTAGAAGAGGTTACAGAGAAAATGAAGAGATACAATAGACACCAGAAATGGTAAATAGGAAGAAGAGTTGGGAGACCATAGAAAGGGATTTTAATAATTAATGATGGAAAAGACAAGTTCCTCAGTGGATCTCACAATTACTCAGGAGAAAAGGAACGCCCCATGGAGTTGGAGCATGCCATTAGCCGGCAGGCTAAATCCTAGCGCCCTAAAAGAGAAGTGGGGTCTGTCTGAGAGGAGACACACCATAAGGGAGAGAGTGGTTTAGGAAAGATACCACAGAGTCTGGGGGAGGAGTAAGGGGAAAGATCCGACCCAAAGGAGTACAGCAAACATGGCATGGACCATAGGTGATTTTATGGGAAACCTTACCCTCTGGGTAATTTGGATTTACCTCCACAGAGGGTGGGACCACTGGAACTAAACTGGTCTTTATATCAGAGCTTCTTCCTGCCTGCTCCAGAGTACAATTTTATCAATGCTTCAATTTCCCTCTGCCTCACCATTCAGGACCTCATCATAGGTATATAGGTATATAAAAAAGGCAAACAAATCAAACATTCTGATAATAAATCATAATTTCACAACCTCCATATGTGACCATATGTGGTCATAACTTACAGTTGAAGAGGTTTTGCTTTATCTTCACTGAGCAAATGGAGTAAATTATACTTAAAATCCCTATCTCACTGCGCACTTTGCAAACCTTCAGGTGCTACATAAATGTGAGCTGATCTCAATATCTTATGTCCCTAGAAGTGATATACAATACAGGGCTCAGAGCAGAGAGAAACTAGAAGCATGAAAGCCAGTTAGGCTGCTATTGCACCGAAAGATGAGGTTCTGATCCTGGTGAGAGCAGAGGAACTAGGAGGCATGGAGATGGGGTGGGAGTAAATTCGAAAGACATTTTTGGTGTAGAATTAGAGTTCACAATTGATTGTGTTTAGGGAGGGAGGAAGGAAAAAAAGGTGAGCACAAGACTAAGTCCAGGTAGCTGTGATTGTTTTCACATTTGGAAAAGGAATTTGGAAAAGGAAGGGGACCTACTTACTGATTATTCTTTCCTCCTGTGAGGGGAGAATATGCAGAAATGGGCATGTACTACAACATGAAGAGTTTTGGTTAGATTTCAGAAAGACCTTCTTAAAGAAAGATAAAGTAACAAAACAGGTGAAGCAAGGAATCTAGATTCTTTCTTTTCTCTGAGATTCTTTAAAAAGGAGAGATTCTCACTTATAAGATTTTATTTTACATGAGGGCAAGAGGCTAAACAAGATCACGTTCCCTATTGTAGTATTGTAGGGACTAATGATTTTCACTGGGCTTCTAGAGGAGGACTGGTGACACCTTAAGTGGCCCCCAGAGTCCTGTGGATGTGGGAGAAGGCTTTTCAGTAAGTTTTACTCTCCCCCCTGGTATTTTCTCAGGTGGGAGGAGAAGATCCCACTAGCAAAAACCAGCCTGGAGAAGACCTGGCTGTTCCATGAGATTGGCCGCTGTTACCTGGAACTCAACCGGCCTTGGGAAGCCCAGGAGTATGGGTTGAAATCTCAGGCATGCGCTGAAGAGGAAGGGGATGTTGAATGGCAGCTCAATGCCAGCGTTCTGGTGGCCCAGGCACAAGGTACTAGCGGGAACCCCGAGCCGCCGCTCTGTGTGTGCTGCCCAATGGTCCCAACCGGCCGTGTCATGGTCCTGCCCCATCTGAGCTTGCTCTCCTGTGGCCTCGGGTCTCCCGCTGGAGTGATCCAAACTTGGCTAATGACTGAGCAACCACTGTGTGTGGAGGGGGTATAGTGGGCTTGGAGGGGGAGTGAAGGGCCAAAGAAAAGGTCCTGCCCTCATGGGGTTTATACACTCCCTCTGGAAGATTTAAATTGAATAAGACAAAAGCAGGTAAAGCAAATTAAAAGGCAAGGAAGAACAAGGATCGCATCTCATAATTGCTCTCCCCAATACATTTTCTTTGTTGTTCAGTCTTTCTGGAAATCCCCTCTTAAGTGTGTCCATCCTGCCTAGGAGTCTCACCTGAGGGGGTTTCAGGTGGTGTCAGGAAAAAGAATATGTAGGCTTGGACCTATTCCAAATCAAATTTTATTATGCTGTTGGCAATGGACTAGGTTTCAGAGGAAGTTAGTGAAAAAGTAGGGAATTATGCCATTGACTGGCGGGCTAAGTTCCAAAAAGGAGTTAACCTCCTCATTATCAAGGGAAAAGATGGGATAACCTGACCCATAAAGCAGGCTAAGTTCCTAATGAACTAGCTATTAACAAGAGAGAGAGTAAGGCCTTCTGTAGTAAAGAATAACCTCTGGGGTTGCATTTATAGTTTAGTCTCCAGATGGAATAATATAAAGGAGGGGTCCAGATAAGAATGCTAAGAATTCAACCAGGCCCACTGCAATAAAATCCCACTTAAGGACAAAATAATCCTGTTAATGATTCTCCCTGCTTATCTTGGAAAGTAATAATATCTATAGCTTGATCTGTAACTGAGGGAATTCAACTAAGGTCCACTAAAGGACACTTCAGTTCTACTTAAACTCAACAGAAGCCCTTTCCTGTAGATGCCCCTTCCCCCACCCATCACTCACATGGCTACCGAGGATCTGGTCTTTTTGCTGAGGTCTTATTCCATCTATCACATTCAGTGTGCTCTTTTGCACTCTAGTAACTCAGACAGGGAGCCAAGATGGAGGGACACATAGACATGTCTGAGGGATGGAGGGCCAAGGAACCCATATGGGGTCTGTACATGCTGAAGAGGTGCAGAGCCATAGCATGACATGGGGTGAGGGGAAGGGGCTTCAGGCTAAACCTGGAAAACTCCATTATTCTCAATTAGTCTTACTCCTGGTCAGCTGCAGTTTGTCCTGCGGGGTTTGGACTGGGGACACTGAGATACTTGGCCACTTGTCAGTTAAGTGAGTGAGTAAGCAACTTTGCCTCTGCTCCCTCAGCTCTGTAAAATGAGGGAGCTGGAGGAACCATCTCTGAGGCTTCTTCAGCTTTATGATTCAAAGACCTGGGGAAAGCTGTGGAAGGGATGGTGCCCTTTGTGCCCAGAGGCCTATGGATTCATCCACTTCTCTCCCTGCTTTTGGCGCCCAACATGCTAGCTGCACATCCTTAGTATCAAGTCCTGGACAACTTGGTCTGCACATCAGGCCAGGGGAGCTGGTGTGTCTGTTAATAACCACTTTCCTTTCCCCCTTTTCCTTACAGTTAAGCTGAAAGACTACGAGGCTGCAGTGAGCAACTTTGAGAAAGCGTTGGAGAGGGCAAAGCTGGTCCACAATAATGAAGCCCAAAATGCCATCATCAGTGTAAGCTGCCCCTTCTGTTCTGGCATCCAGAGCTGCCAGTAGACCAGTCTTGCATTTTTCCACACTCATTAGCTCTGCACTCCCGCATCCTAGCACATAGTAGACACTTAATAAATGCTTATTGATTGATTGATCAGCGTCAAGCAATCAATTGTCCTATACCTTCCTTTTTTTTTTATTCATTTTTCCAAATTTTCCCCTCCCTCCCTCCAGTCCCTCCCCTAGATGACAGGCAATCCCATACATTTTACATGTGTTACAATATAACCTAGATACAATATATGTGTGTAAATACCATTTTCTTGTTGCACATTAATTATTAGCTTCTGAAGGTATAAGTAACCTGGGTAGATAGACAGTAGTGCTAACAATTTACATTCACTTCCCAGTGTTCCTTCTCTGGGTGTAGTTATTTCTGTCCATCATTGATCAACTGGAAGTGAGTTGGATCTTCTTTATGTTGAAGATATCCACTTCCATCAGAATACATCCTCATACAGTATTGTTATTGAAGTGTATAGTGATCTTCTGGTTCTGCTCATTTCACTCAGCAACAGTTGATGTAAGTCTCTCCAAGCCTCTCTCCTATACCTTCCTTATTGTTGTCAGTCATGTCTGACATGTGACCCCATCTGGGATTTTTTTCTGGCAAAGATCCATTTCCTTCTCCAGCTCATTTTACAGATGAGGAAACTGAGGCAAACAGGGTTAAGTAATTTGCCCAGACACACAGCTAATAAAAGTTTGAATGAGGCCTAGTGATCTATTCCACTGTTCCATCTAGCAAATAGGGGACATTTCTATGCATTTATCAAAATTGATCATCTGGTAGATGTGAGTTGTTTTTGTTTAGTCATTTCAGCCATGTCTGATTCTTTCTGTCCCCATTTGGGATCTTGGCAGAGATACTGGAATGGTTTACTAGTTCTATCTCCAGTTCATTTTACAAATGAGTAAACTGAGACAAAGTTAAGTGACTTGACCTGGATCATCTGAGGCTAGATTTGAACTCAGAAAAATGAGTCTTCCTGACTCCAGACTGGGCACTATCCAATGTACCACCTACTGTGTTCCTAATGCAACTATAGGTATTGCATGGGATACACAAAAAAAGACAAGATTCTATTTTTATTCAGACAGAACTTATACTGCAATAAGGGAAACAAGATTTAAGCACAGAATGGTAAAAGAGTAAAGAATGAGTGTATAAATGAAATGCCAGACAGATAATTAGTGCAGCAGAAATTCCAAAAAGTGATAAATAAATGGAGGTAGTTGGGGAAGTCTTCATGGAGGAGGAATAATTCCAACATTTAGCAAGTGCCTGGCAAGCATTAGGTATTTAATAAGTGTTTATTGAAAGGCTGAGTGAAGGAAGGATAGAATCATAGTACCATAGATCAAATTGGGAAGGACTTTAGTGGTCCTCTAGTCCGAATCTCTTATGTTAGGTAGAATTTGAGAAGGTGGAAGGAAATTCAGATTTGAGAAATAATAGTAGGAAATGAGAAGTAGAATGTTGAGGTAAGAAGTAGGATTGTAGAAGCAGGATGAGCCTAGAGAGCCTCAAAAATCAGGCCCTGGATGAGTCAGACAAGGAACAGCTAAGTATTACAAAAGTAGTGGTGGGTTAGGAAGATTGGTCAACTAGGTGTCTCCGTGCATATAATGCCCTGTCTGGAGTTAGGAAACTAATCTTCCTGATTCAATTTTGGCCTTAGACACTAGCTGTGTGATCCTAGGCAAGTCATTCAAACCTGTTTGCTTCAGTTTCCTTATCTGTAAAAAAGGAAATGGCAAACCACTCCAGTATCTTTGCCAAGAAAACCTCAAATGGGGTTATGAAGAGTCAGACCTGACTGAAATGACTAAACAGCAATAATAACAACAGGAAGATTAGTCTGGCATCTGCCTGAATCTGTTTTTTTGGATAAAGGCAGGGAGATGGCAAGGCAACTTGGTCTAATGGGGAAAATAGTTTATTCCAGGGGAGATTTCATAGTCTAGTTGGGGGCAATAGAACCATCTAGTTATTTCTGGAGCAATATTTTAAATTTCAACCAACTTCCCCCCATTACCTAGTAAGTTTTGGGGCCATTCACACATCCTTTTGCCATCTGGATGGTGTGTACTTAAATTTCATTAACATGATGTCAGCATGGGACTAGCAGCATTAAAAAAGAAATGCTTTACAGTGGCCAAAATAACCCAACAAGGAACAATTCATACTTCACTAAATGTAATTTATTTTTGGATTATAGATGTTTTATGTTTATGTCTCAATACATGTTAGTGGACCCATGATCTCACTGATATCAGTATTCCCTCCACAGGTACAGACCACAACCTATTCACTCCTTATCCCATGCAAATCTTTTCCATGACCTTTCACAAATCTTCCATTGAAGATCTACACATTGCATTGTAGGGCTATAAAGCCACAGATTGCTTTAGGGTTTTAAATATTTCATGGATGTCACTTTATTTCTTGTGCTACTCATCTTATCCTTCCTGCTTGCTACATAACCAACCTACCCCTTTCTTCCTAATACATGTTCTAATGTTCTAAATGTTATCTTTTATGCTACATTTTATATAGAAGTTATGATTCTTTAATGTGTCATCCTGATAAATTTTTTAAAATCCAGCCCTATGGAAAAGACTAGCTCTATGTGCTCAGGACACGCTTTTAAATATAATCTGATTATTGACATTTTTCCATCACTTAATTCTAAACAATAAAAAAAAAACCTGATTGTAGCATTTGCTTATTTTTGAAATATACTCACATTGAAAAAAGTTGGCTTTTTGTGATCCTGTATGAGCTAGCTCCAGCATACCCCTGGTTAAAGCCAACTAATTGTGTTCAAGCATTTGATAATTCCTTGTCTTATAACATCTCTGGGAAAACAGTGGTCTTGAAAACACAGCTTTTAATATCAGCAAGCAATTTGGTATCATATCATTGCAAGAGTTGTGTAATTTCTCAGACTTCATCTAGCCTGCTCTTTTGAAGTACCTGTCCAACACATAGTCCCTGGCACACAGACATAAGCATTATTGTGCTAGCAACCTGTGGCTTTGAAAGCTTTTTGGCAAAAACTAACTGGAGGACAGTGCAGAGAGTTGGGATATTTGTTCTATCACACACTCTGTGGGTTTAGACAACCGTTAGAATGGAAACAGGCTTGATGCTGCTAGGGGACCTTCTGGCATTGCACTGAGTCACACTTGCAGAGACCCACATAGGCATTTTATCATATAGCACTTCTCTGAAAGCTTTGACTCCCACCAGTACTTGAGAGTGCTAGAAGGGTCTCCAAACCCCCAATCTCCCATCGGACCTGTACTATCTGAATAACACAGAGTAATAGTTGGGAGTGGGTGCAAAGCTCAAGTCTATGTTGTTCTTTGGTCCCATACTCAAGTTCTGAAGACTATGTAAATAATCTTCTCCTCACTTGGTTGACTGTGCCCAAAAACAATTCCTTCCATTCCTGAAGATTATATTTTAGAATTGTTTTCTCCCTCTAAAAGGCTAACACTGCCCATAAACTCTCCCATCTTTTCTCGATTGAATTTTCAAATTCAAATTGGATCTTGAATCCTCAAACTTCAGTTGCTAGGGAGGCAACCTTGAGCCTCAGAAGCCCCCATCTCTTCCTAGAACTCTCAGGATACTTCCCAATGTCAATAATCAGATTAAATTTAAAAGCGTGTCCTTCCTTTACCAAGGCAGGACTGGGTTCAAGAACTGCATGGGGGTGGGAGTTATTCTGAGCCTCAATGTAGTCATTAGGATCATTCTGGGACTTTTGTCTCTAGCTTTGCTTTTCTCAAGTCTGTTTTCTGAAAAGCGAGTGAGGGTGGAAGGAGTGGAATGGACAAGAGCAATTACAACTTGACTCATTTTTCAATAGGCCAACCCAAATGGTGGTTCTGACCCACAATGGGAGCCAAACCTTTTATCCCCACTTGATCTGCAACAGTCAAAAGCAATATATTTATTCCTAGTGTATGGGATCATAAGCTCATCAGGTTGGTTGGAGTAACCTCTTCCCGCTGACTCACTGCAAGCAAGCATACAGTGGTACAGTAAGTTATGTCTGGCTCAGGCTGGGCAGAGAGCTCGGGTTCAAAACTGGAATAAAACGAAGCTCACATGATCCATCCAACTATGGACTAGAGTAAACGTTTACTTAGCCATAGCAGAGAAGAGAAAGGAGACAGCATTGATTGATCCACAGCTTTTTTGTGCCTGTTATGCTGGTAATCAGTCAGAAGGCTGATGGGGAGCTTAGTGACTAGCTGGGCCTCAGAATACAGTTAATCAGTAACTATTTTAAAAATGCCTACTGTGTACTAGTCATTGTTCTAAGTGATGGAGATGTTTATAAATGATCTAAACACAATGTGATTCTTATGCTTTCTGCTTCCTTTCTTTTTGATACTGTTACTTTCCTACAGTTATTGTGGAAATGGAAGAATTGCATAAGATGGAGGGTCATTTAACAATTTGTATTTGTGTTGTGCGTCACCCTTGGCTAGACCCAAGAGTAGCCAAAAGCTGTGGCGAGGCCTACTGAAGCCTTCTTACTTTTTTATTTTTATTTTTTTTGGTTAAGGCAATTGGAATTAAGTGACTTGCCCAGGGTCACATAGCTATCTGAGCTAATCCAAGGCAGGATTAATTTTTTTAATGTTTCAATTTATTTATTTAATATTTTCTCCAGTTACATTCAAAAT
This sequence comes from Sminthopsis crassicaudata, assembly GCF_048593235.1. Lineage (NCBI taxonomy): Eukaryota > Metazoa > Chordata > Mammalia > Dasyuromorphia > Dasyuridae > Sminthopsis > Sminthopsis crassicaudata. The sequence goes on from NC_133620.1 coordinate 353,122,641, forward strand.
ATTTGTTTTTAAGATTTTTGAGTTCTAGGTTCTTTCCCTTCTCACCACCCACAATTAAGAAACATAGATCTCCCACCCTAATGAAAATAAAAAGCCTCAAGAAAAATTAAAAGTAAAGAGAGGAAGAGAGAGAGAAAGTTATAGAGAATGCTTTGATTTATATTCAAACTTGATTAGTTCTTTCACTGGATATGGATAGGATTTTTCATCATAACTCCTTCAGACTAGGTGTGAATGATTGTACTTCTGAGAATAACAAACTCATTTACAGCTGGTCATCCCAGAATACTGCTATTACTTTGTATACAGTATGTTTCACTTTGTTCATGGAGGACTTTCCAGGTTTGTTTTTCCCCCTGCTCATCATTTTCCAGAGAACGATAATATTCCATCAGAAGAACTTCTAAGTTGTTTTGTTTGTTTGTTTGTTTGTTTGTTTGTTTGTTTTAACAATTACTAGTGCTAATTGTAATTTCCCTCATTTATTCTCTCTCTCCTTTCACCCTGTCCCTCCTTCAAAAGTGTTTTTCTACTGACTACTCACTCCCCCAATATGCCCACTTTTTTTTTTATCACCTTCCCCCCATTCCCTTATCCCATTCCTCTCCTATTTTCCTGCAGGGTAAGATAGATTTCTATACCCCTATTGTATATGTATGTATGTTTCCTATTTGAGCCAGTTCTGATGACAGTAAGGTTCACTCACTCCTCTTCCCATCCCCCTCTTCCCTTCCATTGTAAAAGCTTTTTCTTGCCAAAAACAGGATTAGAACTCAGGTTCTTCTGAATCCAGGACCACTGCTCTATCTACTATGTCATCTAGCTACTCCTACAACTTTTTATTTTTAGATTGTTAGATCTTACCAGAGTTCATTTCTTTCCCATAAAGAGACATTGGAGCAGGACTTCTGTAGAGGATTCACACTACACAGAGTGATGAACAATTAATAGATGGCTGACTAGTATATATTAAATATGAGTAATAAGGAGATACAGAAAAAAAATAGTAACGGACATTGGAATAATGGGAAGGGGAGCATGTTGGGCTTGTTAATGGGGAAGATTTTCTTTGTGGATGGTCTTCACAGTAGGAAAAAAGTATAGTGGGAAATACCTAGATTAAGCGGGGAGGTATAGCAGCTATTTAGGGTTGACAATCCATAGACAGTGATTAATTCTTACCTGTTACTTTTGCCACTTCTAGGCTTTGGATGATGCCAACAAGGGCATCATTGAAGAACTGAGAGCAACTCGAGGCGCTGAGACTGTTAAAGAGAAGAAAGACAAAGGTGGGAGTCCCTGGAAGTCTAAAGAGAGTTCTTGGGGTCAGAGGAAGTGGGGAGAAGAGGAAAGAAGGCTTTATTTCTGGTCCCTGAGCGATTCTTTTATGTTCCCTTTTCCTGAAGAGATGGTTTGTTGCTGTGCTCCCTCTCTGCTTTCTCTTCTGTCTGGCCTAGACCAATCTTGTGGTGGTTAGGCCAACCACAACTCCTAAGCCTTAAGCTTCATTTCAGGTCAGCAACTTCAGGTGTTTTCTTCTGGCACATCTGGGGCTAGTAGAGTAGCCAGGGAGATCACCTCTTCCCTGCATGGTCTTTTTTCAGAGCATAGAGTTGTAGAATCAGAGCCATAAGGGACCTCAGAGACAACCTAGTTCAATGTCTTCATTTTCTAGGAGAGGACACTGAGGTTTGGAGAGGTCCAGGCTCATAGGTAATAAGTGAAGGGTCAATATCTAAACTTAGGACTCCAAAAGCCAGCTCTTACCAGGAAGCTGTCATGTATTCAAAGTGCTTTGTAACTGGAAAGCATCACATTCTTTATATCTGCCGTGTCCTTGGCAGGCTCCATCCATCATCACATCTGCCGGTCGATGGAGGAGATAGATTCTTGTAGAATGAAAAAGATGCAGGACAATATGATAGAGGGATGGGGTAGGGGTGGTTTAGGCTGCAATGAAATCTGTTCTATGAGTAATGAACAGGCCAGGGCTGTAAAGTATAGTGTAATAGGCTTGAAGGTTAAAACAACCTCCTGTCCCCCAACAAGGAGAGCAGTCCCTGGGCATTCTCTTGGCCTGCCTTCTGTCCCTACCAAATTGTGGCTAATTGGGGGCAGAGGTCACATTGGTATATCTTCAAGAACAGAGTAAGGTCTGTGGAATATATGACCCAGCTTGAGTGTCACCATTCTTTCAATAATTTTTATTTATGCTTACTCTGTGCCATGAGATTAAAACAGTTTGAAGAAAACTTGGCAGTATACAAGTCATCCAAAAAGCATTCAAGGATGATTATGGAAAGAATACTATAACCAGAAGGAAAATGGAAAAGGATATGGAAAAACCATTTCAAGAAAGTTTTCACCCAAAAAGATAGTAAAATCATCATACCTGGACTTATCATGATAGTCCCTGAGGTGCCTTCATGACACTAAAGGGAGAACAAAGACAGCTGAGTTAGATCAAGGACAGTGTACATAGAAAAGTTCTGTACTGAAGGTAATACTCGTGAAGTTATTGAAAGAAAATATCTGAAGGAATAGGAAGATACCAAAAATATGGAGAAAAACTCAGACTTTTATTAATACAAAAAAATTGACTTGAGAAATCAGTAACTATTGGCCTCTATTTCTACTCTTTCCTATATTTTTGTGGGCGGTGGGAGGAGGAGAGGCAGCAGTTCAGATAGGTAAAGAATTGGTTTCAAAACCAGAAAGATCTGGATTCCAAGTTCCACATTCTATCTTGTCTCCTTAACATTTTTATGACTCATAAGAAAACAAGATTTTTACAAGCATTATTTAATTAAATGGAAGATATGGTCAATATAAGTTCTTATTGTACTTGTTTCCCATATATTAAGATCATTCAGGAGTCCTTGAGAGATGGAACAACAGAAGTAATCTTGTTGAATGACCCTCTAATAGTAAACATCAGGAAAGGCATAAAAATATGAAAATAGATGTATGACCCCCAAAGGTATTTGCCACTACGATGCAGATGGTCTAGAGTTGAGGTTTTCTTGAAGAAGATTCTCTGATTGATTCCCTGAGAATGGTGAGGTTCTCCAGATGCCCCTGTTTTCAGATAATAACATTGGGTTGATGGCATCAAACTTCAAGACAGTGCAGAACCACCTGGAAGAGAACTGCAATCTCAAGGACTTTTGTCTGACCCTTCCAAGTAGGAGAGAAAAGTGGATTACCTGGTTTTCAACATTCATGTGTACCTGGGACTGACAGTACAGATGGATTAACAATGGAAAGGGAAGAGAACTGGCTAGATTGCTTTTAGGATATTGCAATATTTTTTTATTATTTTAACTTTTTATTGACAGTACTTATGTATGGGTAATTTTTTTACAACCTTATCCCTTGCACTTACTTTTGTTCTGACTTTTCCCTTCCCTCCCTCCATCCCCTCCTTTTAGGACATTGCAATATTTTTTATTATTATAACTTTTTATTGACAGTACTTATGTATGGGTAATTTTTTTACAACATTATCCCTTGCACTTACTTTTGTTCTGACTTTTCCCTTCCCTCCCTCCATCCCCTCCCCTAGATGGCAGGCAGTCTTATACATGTTAAATATGTTATAGTATATCCTAGATACAATATATGTGTGCAGAACCAAACAGTTCTCTTGTTGCACAGGAAGAATTGGATTCAGAAAGTCAAAATAATCTGGGAAGAAAAACGAAAATGCAAACAGTTCACACTTATTTCCCAGTGTTTCTTCTCTGGGTGTAGCTAATTCTGTCCATCATTGATCAATTGGAATTGGATTAGCTCTTCTCTATGTTAAAGATATCCATTTCCATCAGAATACATCCTCATACAGTATTGTTGTTGAAGTATATAATGATCTCCTGATTCTGCTCATTTCTCTCAGCATCAGTTCATGTAAGTCTTTCTAAGTCTCTCTGTATTCATCCTTCTGGTCATTTACCCACCCATTCTCCAATTGATGGACATCCATTCATTTTCCAGTTTCTAGCCACTACAAAAAGAGCTGCCACAAACATTTTGGCACATACAGGTCCCTTTCCCTTCTTTAGTATCTCTTTGGGATATAAGCCATATAGTAACAATGCTGGATCAAAGGGTATGCACACTTAAATAACTTTTTGGGCATAATTCCAGATTGCTCACAATTCCACAATTCGTTCACAACTCCACCAACAATGCATCAGTGTCCCAGTTTTCCCACAGCCCCTCCAACATTCATCATTATTTGTTCCTGTCATCTTAGCCAATTTGACAGGTGTGTAGTGGTATCTCAGAGTTGTCTTAATTTGCATTTCTCTGATTAATAGTGATTTGGGATACTCATATTAGTGGAAACAGTTTCATCATCTGAAAATTATCTGTTCATATCCTTTGACCATTTATCAATTGGAGAATGGTTTGATTTCTTATAAATTAAAATCAGTTCTCTATATATTTTGGAAATGAGGCCTTTAGCAGAAGTTTTAACTGTAAAAATGTTTTCCCAGTTTGTTGCTTCCCTTCAAATCTTGTTTGCATTAGTTTTGTTTGTGCAAAGTCTTTTTAATTTGATATAATCAAAAATTTTCTATTTTGTGATTAATAATGATCTCTAGTTCTTCTTTGGGCACAAATTCCTTCCTCCTCCACAAGTCTGACAGGTAAACTATCCTATGTTCCTCTAATCTATTTATGATCTCGTTCCTTATGCCTAAATTATGGGCCCATTTTGATCTTATCTTGGTATGTGGTGTTAAGTGTGGGTCTATGCCTAATTTCTGCCATACTAATTTCCAATTTTCCCAGTTTTTGTCAAATAATGAATTCTGATCCCAAAAGTTGGGATCTTTGGGTTTGTCAAACACTAGATTGCTATAGTAGTTCACTATTTTGTCCTGTGAATCTAACCCATTCCACTGATCAACAAATCTATTTCTTAGCCAATACCAAATGGTTTTGGTGACTGCTGCTTTATAATACAGTTTTAGATCAGGTACAGCTAGGCCAACTTCATTTGATTTTTTTTCATTAGTTCCTTTGAAATTCTTGACCTTTTGTTCTTCCAGATGGATTTTATTATTATTTTTTCTAGGTCATTAAAGTAGTTTCTTGGGAGTCTGATTGATATAGCACTAAATAAATAGATTAGTTTAGGGAGTATTATCATCTTTATTATATTCGCTCGACCTATCCAGGAGCAATTAATATCTTTCCAATTGTTTAGATCTGACTTTATTCGTGTGGAAAGTGTTTTGTAATTTTGCTCACATAATTCCTGACTTTCCTTTGGTAGATAGATTCCCAAATATTTTATGCTATCGACAGTTATTATGAATGGAATTTCTCTTTGTATCTCTTGCTGTTGGATTTTGTTGGTGATATATAAAAATGCTGAGGATTTATGTGGGTTTATTTTGTATCCTGCAACTTTGCTAAGTTGTGAATTATTTCTAATAGCTTTTTAGTAGAATCTCTAGGGTTCTCTATGTATACCATCATATCATCTGCAAAGAATGATAATTTGGTTTCCTCATTACCTCATTTAATCTCTTTCTCCATTCTTATTGCTGAGGCTAGCGTTTCTTTTTTTTTTTTTTTTTTTTTTTTTTTAATTCATTTTTCCAAATTATCCCCTCCTCCCTCTACTCCCTCCCTTTGATGACAGGCAATCCCATACATTTTACATGTGTTACAATATAACCTAGATACAATATATGTGTGTAAATACCATTTTCTTGTTGCACATTAATTATTAGCTTCCGAAGGTATAAGTAACCTGGGTAGACAGACATTAGTGCTAACAATTTACATTCACTTCCCAGTGTTCCTTCTCTGGGTGTAGTTATTTCTGTCCATCATTGATCAACTGGAAGTGAGTTGGATCTTCTTTATGTTGAAGATATCCACTTCCATCAGAATACATCCTCATACAGTATTGTTATTGAAGTGTATAGTGATCTTCTGCTTCTGCTCATTGCACTCAGCATCAGTTCATGTAAGTCTCTCCAAGCCTCTCTGTATTCCTCCTGCTGGTCATTTCTTACAGAGCAATAATATTCCATAACCTTCACATACCATAATTTACCCCCAACCATTCTCCAACTGATGGACATCCATTCAACTTCCAGTTTCTAGCTACAACAAAAAGAGCTGCCACAAACATTTTGGCACATACAGGTCCCTTTCCACTCTTTAGTATTTCTTTGGGATATAATCCCAATAACAGCAATGCTGGGTCAAAGGGTATGCACAGTTTGATAACTTTTTGGGCATAGTTCCAAATTGCTCTCCAGAATGGCTGGATTCTTTCACAACTCCACCAACAAGACATCAGTGTCCCAGTTTTCCCACATCCCCTCCAACATTCATCATTATTTGTTCCTGTCATCTTAGCTAATCTGACAGGTGTGTAGTGGTATCTCAGAGTTGTCTTAATTTGCATTTCTCTGATCAGTAGTGATTTGGAATACTCTTTCATATGAGTGGAAATAGTTTCAATTTCATCATCTGAGAATTGTCTGTTCATATCCCTTGACCATTTATCAATTGGAGAATGGTTTGATTTCCTATAAATTAGGGTCAGTTCTCTATATATTTTGGAAATGAGACCTTTGTCAGAACCTTTACTTTTAAAAATATTTTCCCAATTTGTTACTTCCCTTCTAATCTTGTTTGCATTAGTATTGTTTGTACAGAAACTTTTTAGTTTGATGTAATCAAAATCTTCTATTTTGTGATCAATAATGATCTCTAGTTCTCCTCTAGTCATAAATTCCTTCCTCCTCCACAGGTCTGAGAGGTAGACTATTCTCTGTTCCTCTAATCTATTTATTATCTCATTCTTTATGCCTAAATCATGGACCCATTTTGATCTTATCTTGGTATATGGTGTTAAGTGTGGATCCATATCTAATTTCTGCCATACTAATTTCCAGTTTTCCCAACAGTTTTTTCCGAATAATGAATTTTTATCCCTAATGTTGGAATCTTTGGGTTTGTCAAAGATTAGATTGCTATATATGTACCCTTTTTTGTCCTTTGTATCTAATCTGTTCCACTGATCTACCGTTCTATTTCTTAGCCAGTACCAAATGGTTTTGGTGACTGCTGCTATATAATATAGCTTTAGATCAGGTACACTTAGACCACCTTCCTCTGACTTTTTTTTCATTAGTTCCCTTGCAATTCTCGACCTTTTATTCTTCCATATGAATTTTGTTGTTATTTTTTCTAGGTCATTAAAATAGTTTCTTGGGAATCTGATTGGTATAGCACTAAATAAATAGATTAGTTTGGGGAGTATTGTCATCTTTATTATATTCGCTCGTGAGGCCAGCGTTTCTAATACAATATTGAATAATAATGGTGATAGTGGGCAACCGTTTTTCACTCCTGATCTTACTGGGAGAGGTTCCAGTTTATCCCCATTATATATGATGCTTACTGATGGTTTTAAATATATGTTCCTGACTATTTTAAGGAAAAGTCCATTTATTCCTATATTCTCAAGTGTTTCTATTAGGAATGGATGTTGGATTTTATTAAATGCTTTTTCTGCATCCATTGAGATGATCATATGTTTTTTGTTAATATGGTTATTAATATAGTCAATTATGGTAATAGTTTTCCTAATATTGAATCAGCCCTGCATTCCTGGTATAAATCCTACTTGGTCATAGTGTATTATCCTGGGAGTGATTTGCTGTAATGTTTTTGCTAATATTTTCTTTAAGATTTTAGCATCAATATTCATTAGAGAGATTAGTCTATAATTTTCATTCTCTGATGTTTTCAATCTATCTGGTTTAGGTATCAGTACCATGTCTGTGTCATAAAAGGAATTTGGAAGGATTCCTTCAATCCCTATTTTTTCAAATAGTTTATATAGCATTGGAGATAATTGATCTTTAAATGTTTGGTAGAATTCACATGTAAATCCATCTGGTTCTGGGAATTTTTTTCTTAGGGATTGATTAATAGTTTGTTCTATTTCTTTTTTCTAAGATGGAACTGTTTAACCAATTTACTTCTTCCTCTGTTAATTTTGAAGGTATTCTTCCATTTCACTTAAGTTATTGAATTTAGGGGCAGCTAGGTAGCACAGTGGATAGAGCACCAGCCCTGAAGTCAGGAGGACCCGAGATCAAATCTGGTCTCAGACACTAAACACTTCCTAGCTGTGTGACCCTGGGCAAGTCACTTAACCCCAGCCTCAGGGGGGGGGAAATTATTGAATTTATTGGCATAAAGCCAGGCAAAGTAATTCCTAATTATCGCTCTAATTTCCTCTTCATTAGTGGTGAGTTCTCCCTTTTCATTTTTAAGACTAACAATTTGATTTTCCTCTTTCCTTTTTTTTAATCAGATTTACTAAGGGTTTATCTATTTTGTTGGTTTTTTCATAGAACCAACTCTTAGTTTTTTTAAGTAATTCAATAGTTGTTTTTTTTACTTTCAATTTTATTAATCTCTCCTTTTATTTTTAAAATTTCAAGTTTAGTGTTTGACCAAGGGTTTTAAATTTGTTCCTTTTCTAGTATTTTTTGTTGCAAGCCCAATTCATTGACCTTCTCTTTCTCTATTTTATGCAAATAGGCCTCTAGAGATATAAAATTTCCCCTTATTACCATTTTGGCTGCATCCCACACATTTTGGTATGATGTTTCATTATTGTCATTTTCTTGAGTGAAGTTATTAATTATGTCTATGATTTGCTGTTTCACCCAATCATTCTTTAGCATGAGATTATTTAGTTTCCAATTATTTTTCTGTCTATTTTCCCCTGGCTTTTTACTGAATGTAATTTTCATTGCATTGTGGTCTGAAAAGGATGCATTTACTATTTCTGCCTTACTGAATTTGAGGTTTTTATATCCTAATATATGGTCAATTTTTGTATAGGTTCCATGAACTGCCAAAAAGAACGTGTACTCCTTTCTGTCTCCATTTAGCTTTTTCCAAAGATCTATCATATCAAACTTTTCTAGTATTCTATTTACCTCTTTGACTTCTTATTTATTTTGTGGTTTGATTTATCTAATTCTGAGAGTGCAAGATTGAGATCTCCCACTATTATAGTTTTGCTATCTATTTGTTCTTGCAGCTCTCTTAATTTGTCTTTTAAGAATTTAGATGCAGGGGCAGCTAGGTGGCTCAGTGGATAGAGCACCAGCCTTGAATTTAGGAGGACCCGAGTTCAAATGTGGTCTCAGACACTTAACACTTCCTAGCTGTGTGACCCTGGGCAAGTCACTTAACCCCAACCTCAAAAAAAAAAAAAAAAAAAAAAAGAATTTAGATGCTATTCCACTTGGTGCATATATGTTTAATATTGATATTGCTTCATTATCTATCTACCCTTTAGCAAGATATAGTGCCCTTCCTTATCTCTTTTAATTAGATCAATTTTTGCTTTTGCTTGATCTCAGATGAGAATGGCTACCCCTGCTTTTTTGACTTCACCTGGAGTATAGTAGATTGTGCTCCAACCTTTTACCTTTACTCTGTATGTATCGCTGGCTTCAAGTGTGTTTCCTGTAAACAACATATTGTAGGATTCTGGCTTTTAATCCAGTCTACTAACCACTTCTTCTTTATGGAGGAGTTTATCCCATTCACATTTATGGTTAAAATTACCTATCTGTATTACTTGACATTTTGTTAACCCCTGCTTATGCTTTTCTCCTTTCCTTCCCCCTTACCCCCTTCTGTTAGGATTACAAGGTGCTAATTTAAGTTGTCTTAAACAATTCTCTAGCTCAGAATTCACACCTTTAGTTCAAACCTTTAAAAGGAGTTTACACCTTTAGACTTCTGAAAAGGAGTTTACACATTTAAAGGAGTTTATACCTTTAAAAGGAGCAAGTTCATTGGCTGTAGAGTTCTCACAAGCCCATTCTCTGCGAGGATAAAAGAAGGTAACATTGAGTCTGAAGAGCAGTCTAGACTGGGACATTGAGTTGGGACAGCAGTTCTGAATTGAGTCAAAGAAAAGATGTCCCATGGATTCGAAAGTCCAGCAATCCCACATTGTTGGAGGGGAAGACTCCAGAAGCCTCCCAAGAAACCTGCTCACAGAGGAAAAGATTATACAGAAAAAAAACCTCCTCCCAGAGAAGGATTACAATTGAGAGACGACAGGACTTTACACCCCTCCCCAGTATTAAATTTGTGACCACTACTTGCTTCTCACAGCCCTCACTTTTTAGGATCCCTCCCTCCAAATTAGAGTTCTTCCCCCTTATCTTACCCATTTTCCTCACAATTTCTGTATTCCCTTCCGCTTAGCTTGCTTCTTCCCTTTTCATTTTTCCCCTCACACTTTTCAGTGAGGTGGGAGGTTTCACCATAAATTGAATATGTCTAATATTTTTCTCTTTAAGGCAATTCTGATGAAAGTAAGATACACACTATGTTCATCCCCCTCAGATTTTTCTCTCAGATATAATAAGTTTCCTTTGCCCTTTGTGAGATGTAGTACCCCCACTTTACTCTTTTCCTGGTACAATTTCCTTTCCAGAACAAAGTATACATGTGTTCTTTATATATCTTTATAGCAGAAATATAGTTCCCAAGATTTTTTTAAACCATTTTAGGTTTCTCTTTAGTTCTATATTTGTAGATTAAACTTATTGTTTAGTTCTGGTTTTTTCATCAGAAATAGATGAAATTCACTTATTTCCTTGAATGTCCATTTTCTTCCCTGGAAAAAATGCTCATTTTGGCTGGGTAAGTTATTTTTGGCTGACTACCAAGTTCCTTAACCTTTCAGAATTTCAGATTCAAGGCCCTTCAATCCTTTAATGTGGATGCTGCTAGATCCTGAATAATCCTTTTTGTGGCTCCTCTATATTTGAATTGAGTTTTTCTAGTAGCTTGTAATATTTTTTCCTTTGTCTGATAGTTCTGGAATTTAGCCACTATATTTGTTGTAATTTTGATTTTAGGGTCCCTTTCAGTAAGTGATCAATGAATTCTTTCAATGTCTATTTTACCCTCTGTTTCTATAATATCTGGACAGTTCTCTTTGATAATTTCCTGGAAAATAGTGTCCAGGCTCTTTTTTTCCCTCATATTTTTTAGGGAGTCCAATTATTTTCATATTGTCTCTCCTGGATCTATTTTCCAGGTCTGTTGTTTTCCTGAGAAGGTATTTGACATTTTTTCCCATTGTTTCATTTTTCTGGTTTTGCTTGACTGATTCTTGGTGTCTGGAGTCATTCAATTCTATTTGTTCGATTCTGATTTTCAATGAAGTCTTTTCTTCACTCACTTTTTTTATATCTTTTTGTAATTGTCCAATTGAATTTTTAAGTGAGTTGTTTTGTTCTATGGAATTTTTTTTCCATTTTACCAATTTTATTTTTTAGAGAGCTATTTTCTTTTTCCAATTCACTAATTCTGTTTTTCAAGGATTTGATTTCTTTATCCACTCTATCTTTAAATGAGTGGGATGACTTATCCATACTTTCTTGCCAAGTTTCCCTTTCCTTTCCCCATTTTTCTTCTAGCTCTCTTGTGAGAGCCTTTTTGATTTCTTCTATGAAAGTTTTGTATTCCTCTGGAGACAGTCTGTTTTTGTGTCCTCAGGGTTTAAAGTCTTTTAATTTTTTGCTCATTTTGTTAGAGAAGAGTCAAAGAAAGCAAACTAAACAAAAACAAAAACAAAAAAAAACAAATGCAGTCTGCTTTTGTGTGTGTGTGTGTGGGGGGGCTGGATGGTATTACCGGGCTTCCTTTATAGACTGCAGGGGGCAGTAGTGAGGCACTAGCAGGACAGCACTGGCTGTGCTTTGTCTGCTATCTGAGACTCTGAGGCTCTGAGGCTCTAAGAGTGTGTTGAGACACTCCGGGTGAGGGTGGCCAGGTCTGGAGACCCTAGCTTTTTGCAGTTATGGTCTTTACCCCCTGTGTTTACAGCTTCTCTGCTGATTTGCTGACTTGCTTCCATGGCAAAGTAGCCAAAGCTGTGGTAAAGCTCTCTCTACAAAAACGGCTGAGATCACACCCTACCCCCCTCAGGCCTACTCAGTGTGAGCTGCCTGCCTTACTCTCCCTGCCTGTTATGCTGCTGCCTTCAGTTTTCACTCGGTCTAACCATCGCCACCCACGAACAAAAACAGACCTTTTCTGGTGAATTTGGGGGATATCTTCTGTTGGTTATTATTTGTGGGGGTTTTTTCAGTCAAGCACTAATTCTGAGGCTTGTCATGAAATAAAGTATTCTGAGAGAAAATGCAAAGCTTAAATAGATGTGTGCGTCCTCTCCGCCATCTTGGCTGGAAGTCCTCCCTGGTCAATATCTTTTTTTTTTTTTTTTTTTTTTAGTTGGTTGTTGTCCTTTATTCTTGAGAAGGATAAAACTGACATCATTATGTTGATTCAAGTGGCTGATCAAATCAATACAAACCCAAAGGCGTACCTCAGGGTAGACACAATAGTCCATATGAACATTTGGAGTAAAGATGTCTCTAAACTTGTATATCTTACATTTTTGAGCTATTGCAATTCTGCTTTGATCATAGAGCACAGCCCCCTTTTTTTTTTTTTTTATTCATTTTTCCAAATTATCCCCTCCCTCCCTCCACTCCCTCCCCCGATGACAGGCAATCCCATACATTTTACATGTGTTACAATATAACCTAGATACAATATATGTGTGTAAATACCATTTTCTTGTTGTACATTAATTATTAGCTTCTGAAGGTATAAGTAACTTGGGTAGATAGACAGTAGTGCTAACAATTTACATTCACTTCCCAGTGTTCCTTCTCTGGGTGTAGTTATTTCTGTCCTGGTCAATATCTTTTATTGACCTCAAATGTCATCTATCTTTTCAATATTAACATTTTATCAGTGATATTTGATGGCAATGAGATGCTGAATACCACTGCTTCAGAAAAAATAAGGATAATTATCATACAAAGGGCACTGGAAAGGTCCATAGTGCCAGGTGGCAACAGGTACCCAATGAGGATGTCATCAAAGAATTATATGACTGGAAGAGAAGATGAGCTGCTCAAAAGACAAGAGCAGGAGGTGACAGTAGACAGAGTGATTCATTGAGATGTTGAGAGAAAGTGAGGAAGGCCTCCTATACATTGGGTGGACCCCTTGTGGTGAACTTTGGGGAGAACATGGCGACAGCTGCACATGACAAGTATGGATTTGAGTCATTAGAGGGAATTCAATAGGTGAGATCACGGATTCATTGGACAATGTGCCAGGCATTGTGCAAGGCTCTGGGGATTCAAAAACAAAAGTGAAACAATCCCTGGCTTCAAGTTGTTTATATTCTACTTGGGAAAACAACATGTATTATAGTCATACATACATAAAATATATGAATAATGAAGGCTGAGTAGTTTAGTGTGTGTGGAGGACATTAACAATGGAGAGGATCAGGATAAGCCTTAAGCACCTGAGTGGTCCTTAAAGGAATGGAAACTGGAGGAAGTGCATGGAGAAAAGGGGTCCAAGATGGGAGGTGCAATCTTATACATGATGAGCAGCAAGAAGACCAGAGTGGCTGGAACACAAAGTGTACAAAGGAAGAATTTTGGAAAAGTTGGCTGGAGCCAGACTAGAAAGTCCTTCAACTGCCAAAAGAACCACAGGAGCTTCTTGAGTGAGGGAGTGACATGGTTCCACCTGTAGCAGCTGAGTGAAAGAGAGAGAAAAGACTAGAGGCAGGGAGATCAATTAGTTGGCCACTGCAGCAGTCCATCCAAGAGGTACCAAGGACTTGAACTAGAATAGAGGCTGTGGTACAAATGTGAGAGATGTTATAGAATAGAATTGAGACTTAGCAACTACTGATATTGTGAAGATGGATAATGATAAAAACAGTGCTTACTATGTTTTCTCATTGGATCCTTACAACTATCTTGTGGGGTATTATTGTCCCAATTTTATAGATGAGGAAACCAAAATAGCCAGAAGTTATCTCTTGCCCAGGTTCACACATCTAAAAAGTGTCCGAGATTTGACTGAAACTGATTTTTGTGACTCCAATTCTAGCACTGCCACCAGGACACTATCTGGATGCCTTCAGATGTCATTGGAATATGATGTGATTGGAAGATGATCTATCTGATGGGGAGAGTGGTGATGTCCTCAATAGATTAGGGAAGTTAGGGAGAAAACACGCATTGAGCTTTGGACCCAAGTCTTAGATGCCAGTAGGACAGCCAGCTAAAGCCATCTAATAGACATTTGGCAATGTTCTCTTCTGCAAAACTGTCACAGAGTGTGGTACTACAGGTCTGTGAGGATGTGGGTCAGCCAGAACCTGCTGTTAATTCCTCCTACTGTTCTGGCAGATAAGCATAAGGAACAGACAGGACATTGTGTGTTTGTCTTGTCACAAAGGAATCAAAGATGCCGCCTAGATATTTACGGTCTAATTGGGAACAAGTAGCTTCTTTGCCAAGGTGCCTGAAACCAGAGGATTCTCCCCCCACACTTCTCTCCTAGGTAAGGCCAGCATATTCGTGAAGAAATGTAGTGAACCCAGCAGGAGGAATACAGAGAGGCCTGGAGAGACTTAAATCAACTGTTGCTGAGTGAAATGAGCAGAACCAGAAGATCACTATACACTTCAACAACAATACTGTATGAGGATGTATTCTGATGGAAGTGGAAATCTTCAACATAAAGAAGATCCAACTCACTTCCAGTTGATCAATGATGGACAGAAATAACTATACCCAGAGAAGGAACACTGGGAAGCGAATGTAAATTATTAGCACTACTGTCTATCTATCCAGGTTACTTATACCTTCGGAAGCTAATAATTAATGTGCAACAAGAAAATGGTATTTACACACATATATTGTATCTAGGTTATATTGTAACACATGTAAAATGTATGGGATTACCTGCCATCAGGGGGAGGGAGTGGAGGGAGGGAGGGGATAATTTGAAAAAATGAATTAAAAAAAAAAAAAAAAAGAAATGTAGTGAACCCCCCCAAAAGGGACTCTTGGAGTTCCCTTCTTGCTGGAGAGCAGCAGGGCTACTCTGGGCAATGTTGTTGCTCTGGCTGGACTAAAGGAGAGGCAAAATGGAGGTGCTTGAATATGGACTACCCTTCCTTCTCCTAGGAGATTGGGCAAGGGTGATGAGGATTGAAACCATAGTTGTTATAAGCCTTCGGGGAGAGCTTTTTAAAGAATTCCTGAGTAAGGAGAAGTCACCCTGTTCCCATCTCTCTGCCAAAGGAGGCTGTCTGCCTGCACTTCCTTTTTGGGACTAAAGATGGCGGCATGAACACATGCTTTAGTCGTCCTCGTAGCCCTGGGAGCAGAGCTTCCAAGTGATCCCTACACAGCAGCCTGAGGGAAGTCCCAGGGAAGTCCCAGGGAAGGGCTGCCCAGAAATAGGGACATGGGCTTTTTGGCAAAGGAGCTCTGGGGACTGACTCTTCTTGACTGGCAACTCCCATTCTTCCCGAGGCCTCTCACTCAGTCATCAGCACCTGTCCTAGGGAGTCGTCTCATTCAGAAAACGGACAGAGCCCAGCCAGGGGCAGGGAGAAGGGGAGGATTCCTAGCACCATGGAAAGAGGATGGGATTTGCCGTTGAAGGTCCTGATCTGAATAAGAGCTTTGCCATCAAAGAGCACATTACTTCTCTGGGACTCATTTGTCTCATCCTTAAAATGAACAGGCTAGACTCAGTAACCCATGAGTATATTTGTCCCAGACCTAGGGCTATGATCCTGTCCCCTCCTATACTCTGCACCTGGTCCTTCCCCCACAAGCACATAGGCATTAAGTTCTTAGACAAGTATAGATGGATCTCAAAACTAGTTCTCCTAAAATCTGTTTCTGGGATTTCTCTTCTGTCTCATAAGATGCACTTCTCAGCAGGATTGACTGCTGAGAACAGTACAGATTGGTTTTCTCTGCCTGGCAATTGAGCTTAATCTTTTTCTTTTCTTTTTTAGATGAAATATTTGAGGATGCCGAGGTTGAGAAAAATGAGGAAAAAGAAAAGGAAGACATGGATGAATCAGAAGGAGAGAGGGGTGAGAGTGATGATCAGAAGGTAAAATCGGAAGAGGAAATACAAAAAGAAAATGAGCAACCATTTGAGGAAGTACAGGAGATGAAGAGGGAGGAAATTGAACATGACGAAGAGGAAGAGGAACAAGAAGAGGAAGAGAAGGAAGAGGGGGAAGAAGAAACAGAAGGTGAAAATGCTGAATATGATTAGTAGCTTCTCCATTTTTGAGTGTTGGGGCTTGGAAGGAAATATTCTAGAACCTAGGGACTCCCTTCTAAATGGATTGTAATTTGAAGATGAGCATTTTAAAGGAAAAGGAGGATTATGTGAAGCTGAGAACTGCTTTTCACAGGCTAGGCTCTTCTCTTGCCCTTCATTTATTACTCTTCAAATACATATTTTCCTGCATTTCCAAATGTTTCCATACATTTTTTCTTACTTTCATTCCCAGAAGAGACCCTAGGAGTGAAATTACTAGCATTGGTTCAGGGTATTGCCATGCTGTTGATGACTGGTCAGTGCAGTGTTAGGAACCTCAGCATGATCAGAAAGACCCTGACCAAAAGCCATAAGGAGAAACAGAAAGCAGAAAGCTGAGGGCCTAGTCCTTGAGAGTCAAGCCAATTCAGCACACCAAAGTTTCTATTGCATATAAGGCACTGTGCTAGGCACAAGAGATGCAAATACAAACATAAAATAGCTCCCCTTTCCTCTCTATTGGAGGAGATATAATATGAACACAGAGAAATAAATGCCAGATGATTTGAGGAAGGAGATAATGTTTAACAATGGAGGTCCAAGACTTCAGAGAGTAGGTACCTGGCACCTGGGCTGAGCATTTAAGAAATAAGTGTCAGATGTTTGGAGGGACTCCATAAGAGGAATGCTGAACATATAATTTATTTTGATTTTAGCAAACTATTAGTCTCCTATACTATTCTTGTGAACATGATGGAGAGAGATAGGGCTAGATGATAGCACAGTTAGCTTTGGAAATGGTTGGATAGCCAGATCCAAAGAGTTGTCATTAATAATGTCACCTTCAAAGTAGGGCCGCAAGGATCTGCAGTAGGCCAGTGCTGCCTAAAATGTTTATGAGTGGCTTAGATAAAGACACTGATGACATGCTTACCAACAGTGTAGTTTGAAGGTAAGCTTGAAGATAATAGCTTGACTAGGCAGGACAGTGGGATGGATCTGATAAGGTGAAATTTAATAGAGATGACTGTAAAGACACATACTTGTGTATTAAAAAAATCAACTGCACAAGTACAAGATGGAGGTAGAAAATAGGGTTGAGGACACAAAGCTAGAGAGCTATTCACTTGAAAAAGATCTGGGAATGTTAGTGGTTTGCAAGTTTGAAATAGCAAAGTGTAATGTGGTAGCCAAAAAAACAAATTGCATGGTTATCAAACCCTGGGGCAGATCCTACTTTACTCTGCTCTTGTCATCTGACATTGAGAGAATTATGTTCAACTCTGGGGACCACAGTTTAGGAAGGACACTAATAAGCCACAGAGTAGCTAGAATGGATCAATAAAGATGATGAGGAGCCTGAGATCATGCCAAGGGAGGATTAGTTGAAGAAAATGAAGATATTTAGTGTGAAGAGAAGACTTCTAGCTATTTAAGAGATTGGCATGTGAAACATGGCTTAGACATTGCTTGATCCCAGAGAAGAGACATAGGAGCAATAGATAAAAGTTGGGAAGAACTGAATTTAAGCTTGAGATAATGAAAGACTGCCTAAAAATCACAATGATACAAAAGAATGGGGTTTGTCAAGATATAGTAGGTTTCCCCCTCCCTGGAGGTCTTCAGGCAAACCTAAAGGGCTACTTTGGGCATATGTTGTAGAAGGAATTCTAGATCACATAAAGCTTGGATTCCAGTTTCAGTGTCTCCTAAAAGCAATGGATAACCTGAAAATTGTTGACCATGGGGGCATGGACTTGTTGCTTGGAGTAATAATTCTGGCAGCTATGTGGGGGATGAATCAGAGAAGGGGAGAGGCTAGAGACAAGGAAACAGATTGGAAGCTTGTGATAAGGAATTAAAAAAAAATAATGGCTTTGTGTTTACAGAAAGAGGCATATATGGGTGACATGTTGACAAGATTTGGAAAGTGACTAGGTATGAATAATAAGGGAAAGGGAAGAATCAAGGAGGATTCTAAGGCTGTGAACCTGGGTAACTAGGAAGATGGCACTGCCCTGACAGCAATTGGACATTTTAGAGGAGAAACAGGTTTTGAACGGAGGGCAATGAGCTCTGCATTGGACATGCTGAATTTGAGATATTGATGGGATATTCATATAAAGATGTCCAGCAACCATTTGGAGACATTAGGCCTGCAGTTCAGAAGAGAGAGCTGGATGTATCTGAGAGACAATTGTAGAAATGATAGTTTTTCGTGTAATTGAGATCACAGAGAATGTAGAGAGGACTCAGGATAGAACCTTGGGGAACACTCATGCTATAGGGATAGGAAGTGGATGATCCAGAAAGCAAAATGGAAATAAGAACAGCTAGATGAGAGAAGAGCAGTGTTCCGGGAGCCACAGGAAGATAGAATATCCAGAGATGGTGGTGTCTCAAAAGCTTCAAGAAGGCAAAAAAAAAAAAAAAAAAAAAACAAAACTAAAAACGTCCCTGCAAGCCTAGCACCCCTTGGTCACCAATAATAATAATAATAATTGTTTTACCACTCAATAAGGCTAATTCTCTCCACTTGTGCCCCTGATTTCATTCCCTCTGGCCTCCTCCATGATCCTTGCTCCAGCCATTGAGTTAGCTCCTTTCCACTGAATCAGTTCCATCTACCCACAAGCACTATTTTTCCTAGTTTTAACTCCTCCAATCCTATTCTCCCAACAAAACAACCAGACAAAAAACTCAAAAAGCCATCAACTTAAACAAACCAACAAACTTCTTTTTTAATCTAAGCCTTAACCTGGAGTCAGTGAATTTACATCAGTAACTATACCCACATCATTATATACACATAAATCTAGATATATCTACATACATATAGTATATATACATATATGTAACTTTCTGTATAACTGATTTCCCTATCTAATCCTATGTATTTTATGTTTAAAAGCATGGAGCTTTAGATTTCACCAGCCTGCCAAAGGGCCCTTGGCACAAAAATGGTTGAGAACTCCTCTTTTGACCCTTCTAGCCCATTCATTTTCCATCCTGTCTCTCGCTTTTCTTTTTTCTTATTGTAGTAAGTTTATTTTTAATACACATTGCTTTATGAATCATGTCAGGAGAGAAAAATCAGAGCAAATCTCACTTCCTTTACACAGCTAAACTTTTACACCCCATCCCACCACTTCCTCCATCACTTGCCATCTGGCCCCAGAATTCATTACCCTCATCAGTACCCAGATGAAGGTACTCCCCCACCTACTGGTAAGCAACAACATATGATTAGTGTGTGACAGGGATGATGGCTCTTCCTTCCTTCCTTGATCCCTGCCTTTGTTTTGCCTAATGCTTTTAATATGTGATCTCATTTTATCTTCCTGACAACTATGTGAGATATGTGCTATTATTATTGCCATTTTCTTTTTTACAGATGTAGAAACCGAGGCAGACACAGATTAAGTAACTTGTCCAAGATTACACAGCCAGTAAGTGTCCGAAGAAGGACTGGAACGAGCTCCTCCTTGTACCATGTGGCTCCCTCTCTTTGTTCTCCCAGCGTTGCTGGGCTCCCTCTTCTGCTGGCTCGGCATCCTTTTCCAGGCTGCTTTATGTGGGGGTCCCTTAGGAGTCTGACCTCAGCTCAGGATCATTGGTTTTAAAACTGAGGCATTAGAAACAGTCTAATCCAAAGCCGCCTTTTATAAATGAGAAAATGGTCCTCTCCTCTCTTTAATTTGGGGATTTTCTTCAGAGCCAAATCACCTACCACCCTTATTCCTTTTATTCAGTTCAAGAGTTAAATACTTGTTTAAGGGACTCTTCTAAGTGCTAAGGATACAAAATAAAACAAAAACAAAAAACATGCCTACTAGTGAGCTGACCCAACAATGTGAACACAAATAAATGGATGCAGGGTAATTTCAGATAGGTAGAAGGTACCAGGGAGCTCAGGAAAAGGCCTCATGTAAGAGGTGGCAACCCTACTCAGCTTTAAAAGGAGGCCTGGGTTCCAAGGGGCAGAGTGAGGAGGCTGTGGATGCTAGGCAAGGGGGAAGGTCTTTCCAAAAGCTTAGACAGCAGCTAGCATGAGGGAGAGAGCTGGAATGAGTCGGACAAAGATGTAATGAACTTTATATGCTGAGTATTTTATCTCTGAGGCCAGAGGAAGCCGTTGAAGTCCTTTACAGGTCTCTAACTGTTGGAATAATTTGACAGGTGTGTGGAGGATGGGTTGGAGGAGGGAGGGACTTAGAGCAGAGTCACCTGCCTAATAGCATCAGTTAGGAAGTGATCCAAGAGAGAGTTGATAGGGGCCTGAACCACAGTGATGGCTATGGCAATAAAGATGATGTACCCAAAAGATACCACGTGACTGACTGAATATAGGAAGTGAGGGCAACAGAAGAGTCAAGGATGACTCGGATTGTAATTTTGGGTAAATGGAAGAATGGAGATACTCTCAGCAAAAACAGAGAGGTTAGGAGGCCAGAGGGACTTGGGGGAGTGATAATTCTGTTTTGGATATGGGATCAAAGTTTGTCACTTGTTTTTCCTTCTGGCTTCATTCACCCTTTGTAGATGGCACCTGTGTTTATAACTTTGGGATTATCTGTGAGATATTCTCCTTGATTGCTCATACCCCATTGCAGTGGGATTGGTTGGAGCATTTCCCATGGAGCTGAACATGGTGGGGTTTTGTTCCCTGGGGCAGGATACAGACTTCATGCCCCCTGGTTACAGAGCATGAAGGACCAGAAGCTTTTGGTGGGTTTCTTGGCCCCTATGAAGGATTGGGAGAAAGGAGGAAGACCGTACCAATTCTGAGCCGGGAACAGCTGCTTCCTCTGTTGGCAGTAAGGAGCAAGGAGGGATCTGATTTTTTCTGTTCTCTTCTTTGGGACACAGCCCCACATTAATTCTCTCTTGAACTTCTAACAAGGGAGGGAAAGGTCCTCCCCTCCCTCCCCTTCCTCCCCTTTTCTCCCACCCCCAACAGTGACAGCATGAGTATGGGATTCAAGACCTTGTAACCTAGGCAAGCCTGACCCCGAGCCCCAAACCCTGGCTCTCTTCCTCCATCTTGTTTCTTTCCTTGAGTTTTGATCATCAGATAGAGGTGCTGAGAAATACTCATTGCTGGCCCAACAGCTGCCTCCTGACCTGAGTCGGTTTACCCAGAGGTTGCTTTTTGCGGCTCCCTCCGCAGAGAAGCCGGTCGCGGAGGAGGGCAGATGAGGGCTGAGGAAGCCGGAGCTCCGCCTAGCGCCGCCTCCCTGGGGAAGGGTCCGGTTGCAAAGACCACCTCCTCTTGGCAACTCGCACTTGACTTTGGACTGGCCCCACCCCCTGTTTCTGTAACTTAAACATTCCGTGGGCAGCGGCTCCTCCCCGCTGTTCAGGCCATTCTCCGGGCCGGAAAGGTCCAGATTTCACCTTTGGATTCCTAAGCATTTGTAAAAGCTCCGCTCCGCTGCCGCCTCTGTCCCGGAGCTTTCCGGGCCCGCGTTCTTCCCCGGGACCTTTCCTTCCCACGTCACCCCGCTTGTAACTCGCTAAGCCGCAATTCTATGCATTCTGTCCGGTCTCCCCGCAAGGCTGTAAGCTCTGGGAGGGCAGGGTTCCCTTTTATCTAAACTTTGTATTACTCTCCGAACAGTACTGACTTAATGTTTGTTAACGAAGGAATAAACATCTTCACAACTGAGTTCAGAGTGCATCTTAACCGGGAGCATGGGGCCCCGATGGGGAACCCGCTGGGGGGGAGGGGGCGTGCTCGTGAAACCGGTGGCCCGCGCTCACTTTTTTTTTTTTTGCCGGGGAAGCCTATGGGCCCCTTCTCGGCATAACGTCATTGCATAAAATAAAATCCTAGGATTGCAAAGGAAGCCAATCTTATAAAAAATATTCTAACGTTTTCTCTGGGACCTCCGGCAGGAGGACCCCCCAGCCTCCCCGGCCCGCCAGGTGGTTGGACTTCCTGCAGGCCCGGCTTCTGGCGGCGCTTTTTGGCGCTTCTCTATTTTATGCGTTATTAAAAGCAGAAGTGCCAGATCTAGGGGAGGCCGCTCCACCCCAGCCCAACGGCTCCCAGCCGGGGGCCCGCAGGTGACCAGAGGCCGGCCGCCCGCGCGCACGTGCGGGCCAGAGTGGGCGGTGCCTGTTTCGATTCTGGGCGGGTAGGCGGAGGCGGCCTGTGCGCAGGCGCGCGAGGGGCCTGGCGGGTTTGCGTGGCCTAAGGCCACATGGCTCCGCCTTCTTCCCCTGGACTATGTAAAGCGCCCGGGACTGGGGGGCCGCGGATAGAGGCGAGCTGCGTCCCCCTCATCATGGTGAGTGCGGCGGGGCTCTGGAGCTGGGGCGGGGGCGGGATCCGGGTGCACACCGAGAAGCAGGCGGATGGAGGAGAACCTGTGGTTTTCGAGCCGGGGGGGAGGGAAGGGGCAATGGGGCACACGCTGCCCCCACCCCGGCACAGCGTCCTCTCCCCCTTTTTCCTTGCCTGGGATGGATAATTCTCTCCCGAAGTCTGGGGAAGAAGTGCTGGAAACTTGCGGGACTCTAGAGTTCTCAGAACCGGTTTTCCCATCTGTCAAATGGGTACAGGGACCCTGCGATTCCCGCCTTATTGAAGTGTTAAAGTAGCGCGCCCTCCGCAGAGGCGGCGTCCGCGAGGCGCCGAGTTGGGCTTGGGCACGAGCTCGTACCAGCCCGGGTCAGGGCGAGGTGCGGGGCGGCTGCGATCGGGCAGACGAGGTCCGAGTCCCAGCTGTGCTCGGGCCAGGCTGCTTCCCAGAGGTGGGCAGGGAGGGGGGCGCTCTGCCCAGGACGAGGGGCCTGTGCGGGACCCCCACTCTGCGCTTGGGGTTGAGTCCCTGGGTGGGGCCGGCCTTGCACCGCCGCACCTTGGCCTCTGGCTGGGGGGGAGGGGGAGGAGCAGCTGGGGTTCGCCCGGGTTTCTCTTACCGTTTAGCATCTGGAGAAAACCAGAACCCCACAGGTGCGAACCTCACGGCGAGATGCAAGTGCCGGGCTAGGCGCAGACCCCCGGCTGCCCTGTGCCAGCCGTCCCAGGCTGGCGCCCGGAGCACGGGGAAGAGGGCAGGGAGGAGGGGGCGGCCACCGCGGTGGTGGTGAATGGTGCCAATTGTCCGAGCAACTCCCCCCTCCCCTCCAGCTCCTCTGTGGGGCCATTGTGCCCCCTCCCACTCCAGACAAGAGAGCATTATCTTCTGAATGATTGTTCCGGGGGCTTTTACAAATGCTTCTCCCCCTGTGGTTTTGCCACAAAGAACCTGAGAAACGCAAAGGTGAATTCTTGAATTGAACGGAATGGGTAACTTAAAAGTTTTTTTTTTTTACATAAATCATTTCCGGAAAAATCTTCCTTCTCCCTCTCTCCCGCCATCATTCCAGCTAAGCCCCTCCTACAACCCCAGACTCGGGCACAGTTAGGGGGACACGGACATCCCGCCGGTAGGGAGGAGGATCGGCAGGCAGATGCCCTCTCCCCGCCCCAAGTCCCTTCCCTGGGTCCTGACTCAGCGCCAGCTCCTCCAAGAGGATTTCTCTGATCTCCCCAGGTGATGGTGACCTCTCCCTTCCCAGATTTCTCATAGCCCTTTGCGGAGTGCTCCATTGCATAGCACCATCCTCCCTGGTATGCCAGTTGTCTGTGCTTTACTTTCCCCGAGGTGTGGTAAGCTCTTTTGAAGGCAGATAATGTAAATACATAATTAAGTGTTCCACAAAAGTTTACAGAATTGAACTTCCAAAGTAAAACGAAAACCCAAAAGCTTGAGCTGGAAGATTTCCCTGTGATGTCCGCCCAAAGGGAACCGCGGGGAGAGCTGGTTGGACCCGAGCTAGCCCCTCAGCGGGAGAGCACCCACGAGTCCCAAGGACGCTTGGATCTTAGTCCTCGCTGCTCTTACCAAAAAAACCACCTATATGTATAAAATCAGACAAGCATTTATTAAGCGCTTTCTGTGTGCCACAAACGCTGTGAGCCACTGGGGATACAGAGACTGAAGTGAGTCTCTACCCTCAGGGAGGTTAGTCCACTAGGAGGATGACATATGTTCAGATATAATTGTTTTAATAGTATTTTATGGTTGGGATGTGGGCAGCATTAACTGGGGGGGAGGGGGAGGAGAAATGGCCCCGAGATGGCCTGTAAGTGGAGGGTTGAAAGGAACCAGAGGTTCCCAAGAGCTTTTGGAAGTTAGAAGGGAGAACATTCCAGAGATGGGGCACAGCCCGAGCAAAAGCAGAGAGGTGGAAGACAAATCCCTATGTATGAGGTGCAACAGGCTGGCCATTTTGGCTTGGCAGGCGTATGGGAAGGGGAGAGGAATGTATAATCAGCCAAGAAAGATAAGGCTATATATCAGATTGCTGGACTTCAGTGAAGGTAAGGGAGGAAAAAAACATTTTAAAACTCAAAATCTTATAAAAATTAATGTTTTAAACTATTATACATATACTCACACACATATACACAGAGAGCTAAAAAGGACCTTTGAGATCAGCTAGCAACTGAAGTGTAGGGGAAGAAGTGATTGCTAGAATGCACTGAAGGGGGAAGGAATATGATTTAGGAATTCTGGGACCTTTGGGGATCTGGTTACAGCCCCAAGCATAGATCCCCTGGGTGGGGGGGCGTCATTGCTGCTGAGAGGGCAGTTGTGATCACCAGATGGTAACACTCTGGTGGCTGATGGGACTTGTAATCGGTGATGTCATCAGCTCTGGGCTCTGCCAGGACTGACCCCCGCTTCTCCCCTTCGCTTTGCCCTGCTCCTGCAGAACAGAGGCTTCTCTCGGAAAAGTCACACCTTCTTGCCTAAGATTTTCTTCCGCAAGATGTCATCCTCGGCTGCCAAGGACAAGCCTGAGCTACAGTTCCCGTTCCTGACTGACGAGGAGACCGTGAACACACTTCGCGGATGCAAGACACTCTTCGTCCTGCGCGGGCTGCCTGGCAGCGGGAAGTCCACGCTGGCCCGGGCCATTGTGGACCGCTATCGGGACGGCAGCAAGATGGTGTCCGCCGACACCTACAAGATCACGCCGGGCTCCCAGGCTGCCTTCCCCGAGGAGTACAAGCAGCTCGATGAGGACCTCAACATGTGCTGCCGCCGCGACATCAGCATCCTAGTCCTGGATGACACCCACCATGAGCGGGACCGCCTAGAGAAGATCTTCGACCTTGCTGACCAGTACCAGTACCTGGTGGTGCTGGTGGAGCCTAAGACATCATGGCGACTGGACTGCATTGTGCTTAAGGAGAAGAACCAATGGCAGCTCTCTGTTGAGGATCTGAAGAAGCTGAAACCTAGCGTGGAGAAGGACTTTCTGCCTCTCTACTTTGGGTGGTTCCTGAGCAAGAAGGGCTCCGAGAACCTGCGGAAGGCTGGCCAGGCCTTCCTGGATGAGCTGAGCAGCCACAAGGCCTTCAAGAAGGAGATGAAGCACTGTATGTAGGCGAGGGCACGGGGTGAGGGGTGAGGGTGGGATGGTAGGGAAGCTTAGGACCCCTCCAGCCCCTCAGCAAAGCTGACAGATAGGATCCCAGGGCAGTCTCCCTCCGTCCTCAACCCGGCCCCTAGCTGAGCTGCCCTTACATTGTCTGCTTTGGGGTTCTTGGCATCCTGGAAAGTGACCAAACTCTGAGGGAACGTGAGGGCAGCTGGGAGGTGCCACAGACAGAGGCCTGGACTAGGCCTGGAATCAGGAAGACCCGGGGTAGACTCTGGCCTCAGACATCTGCTTTTGAGAGGCAGCTAAGAGATGGATGCAGTAGATGGTATTGGATCTGAGTCAGGAAGACTCCTTTCCCTGACTTCAAATCCGGCCTCAGACACTTACTAGCTGTGTGATCCAGCAAGTCACTTAAGCCTGTTTGCCTCAGTTTCCTCACCTGAAATATTTGGATAATAATAGCACCAACCTTCCAAGGGTCGTGTGGATTCAGAGATATGTGCCAGTGCCTGACACAGCTAAGCGCTTTGTGGCCCTTAGCTGCTGTGACTACTGATACAGAATCACAGCGCTGTTGGGGACATTAGAGACCATCTGGTTCAGGTCCTTGTTGCAAATGAGCACCCTGAGGCTTTGGGCAGAGGCAGGCCCAGGAGGAGGTATCCAGAAGGACTCCCACATACTGGCTCTGACAAGAGTTCTTTGCTCTCAGTGACCACTTCTCTTTCAGCTGTTTAGGGCTTTGTCACTCATCTACCAAAGTTTGATTCTTCTCAAAAGAACTCTGTGAGCCAAAGTCAGACAAAATTAACATCTAAATATAACTCCTACGCTAAGAAACAAATTGGGATTATCCATCCCATGGCTGATTTGGCGAACTGAGAACCAAAAACTCTTGGAGCAGTCACTCTTCTAGGGTTGGGAGATCACTGGGAGAGAAGAAAGGAGAGCAGCAAAGTGCAGAGATTGAGTATCTCCTTACCTCTGACTTGGTGGGTGGCCCCTGCTGGGGTATTGTCACTGCTGAGCTTGCTTTCTGAGGCTACACAAGGGAAACAATGATTCTCCTCCTGAGATGTAGAGGAGGAATCAATGAGAGGGAGCCAAGACCATGAAGGGGTCACTCTCACAGAGGGGAATCTCTCTTTAGAGAAAACAGTTATGTCTTTAGACAGAGTCCCCAATTCCCCAAGACAGCCAGGGTTATTTTGGGGAAAATGATGAACCTAGGTGGTCCAAACACAAAATCATAGAATTAGAGCTGGAAGGGAATGGAGAGGTAACTTAAGCCTAACTACTCCCCCCCGCCCCGGCCCCCAATTTTATAAATGAAAAAACAGGTCCAGTGAGAGGAACTGACTTGCCCATACCATATCAGATAATAAGGGGCAGGATTTGATCCCCGTCCTTAAGTTTCTACCAAAACTTAGGGTCCCTTGCAAAAACCTTTCATTGCTTCCTCTTCCTCTGTTCCCAAATACCCACATCTGATTTAGTCTATAATAAGAGTATCTGAATCTAGGCTAAGCCTTTGAACTAAGAGCTAGGGGCCTTGGGAATGAGAAATATGCCAAGAAGTTGTCCAGAATGATTGAGGAATCCAAGGTGTGGGAAGGAGTTGCCAGATCTACATTGAGCTTAAGGAACAACTAATCTCAAGAGAAAAGACACCTCCCTCCCCCCACCACCAAATACAAGCTCTGTATTACAACCAATACTCATAATTTCAAATGAATGAAAAAAACCATTTACTAAGTGGTTACTGAACTGTTTCTACCTTTGTGAGAACTGATATAAGTACCTAATCTATTTCCTAGAGTTTGTGCACTTGAGCAAGGAAAAGCAACAATAGCCTGGAGGCCCAGGTACATACTAGTCTATACTACATACCCCCAGACTACCATTCATATAGCATTGAAATAGGGGCTATAAAAATTCTCCTTTTTACAGATGATGAAACTGAGGCTTGCCTAGGGTCCCAATCCTAATAAATAAGATGGGATTTGGACTTGAGCCATCCAAACTCCCACTGTAGAACCACAACTCTACACTCCCTCACTAATGACAATTTTAATTCTTTGGTAGAGAGACCAAATTATAGACAGTTTTTTTTTTCTTTTTCTTTCTACATATCCAAATTTTTGGGAAAGATTGAAATATTCAATACTGGTGCCCTTTAAAAGGGTTAGAGGCACTTAATTTAGGGATAGATATCAAATATCATTTTACTGAATGCTTAAGATAGGGTGGCTCAAAAAAGAATAGCAATAAAGTTTGGTCCCCAGAAATTAGAAAATGAACAAATCACACTTCCCTTGTTTCCTTTCCCCTTTAAAATCTAATCAAGATGGGGTATTGCCTGTAAGCCAGGGCCTTAAACACCTGATGCATTCCTTCCTCCCTCTCCCCATAGTTGTGTCTGGGGATGAACCCAAGGAGAAGATAGCCTTGGCTTCCTACTTTGTGAAGAGGCCTCCTGGTGTGCTGCACTGTACCACCAAGTTCTGTGACTATGGGAAGGCGGATGGGGCAAATGAATATGCCCAGCAGGATGTGAGTGCTGGGGCTAACTGGGGAGTTGGCTGGGACAGGGTCAGGGGAGGACAAAGGGCTTTCCCTAAAGTTCAGAGACAACTCCTAACCCAAGGCTGAAAGGAAGTTAAGCAATGGGTCCAAGAGAAAACAAAAAGGCTATATTAAAAAAAAAAAAAAATCTACCTCTTTTGTATTCCAGTTTGGGGCATATTTGCATCCAAGGAAATTGGCCAGATTAAGACTATACAGAAGAGACTTGCCCTGCTAAAAACTAAATCTACTAATAGAATCTTGGGCCACTAAGAATATCTTTCCTCTATTTCATGGATATTTAGAAGCATCAGAATCCATGGTAAATGCCAACTGATTTAGTATCCCTTACATACACTCTAGTTTCTGCCTCACCAATGCAATACCTGTAGCACTTGCGCCAATCCTGCCCTGCTCCTAAACCCCAGGCATGACATGGGAAGTTTCTCACCAGTTTATTCTCAATCTCCATTCAGCTTCCACTTTTCTCCTAACAGGCTCCTGGGCTGCCTTAACGCCTACTTTCTACCCTTTTTTCTCCCTTTCCTGTGCCCTGAGAGGGCGAGTGACCCACTCTCTCACCACCTGTTCTTGTCTTCCCCTTACCTCAGGTGGTAAAGAAATCATACTCTAAGGCCTTCACCCTGACTGTTTCTGCGCTGTTTGTGACTCCTAAGACAATGGGCGCCCGGGTGGAGCTGGGGGAGCAGGAGCTGCCGCTGTGGCCAGCAGATGTGGACAAGTTGACACCTACTGATAACCTGCCCCGAGGCAGCCGGGCCCACATTACCCTGGGCTGTGCAGCGGGGATCGAGCCTGTGCAGACTGGCATCGACCTGCTGGAGATGCTTCGGCAAGAGAAGGGGGGCAGTCAAGGAGAGGAGGTGAGCGAGCTGAGTCGGGGCAAGCTCTACTCCTTGGGCAATGGGCAGTGGATGCTGCGTTTAGCCAAAAAGTTAGAATTTAGGGCCATCTTCACAGGATACTACGGGAAAGGCCACACTGTGCCCACACACAGCAGCCGAAAGGGGGGGGCCTTGTCACCTTGCACCATCATCTAGACAATGGGCTGCCCTTTTAAACTATTCACCCTGACCTCTTATGTGGGGGTGAGTAGGAGACACTGACTTCCACTTGATTTTTTTATATCATCAACTCACCTGTAACTCTTAAAACCTTGTAAAATAACTATCCCCTTCCAACTTAACACCTTATGCTCTAAGTCAGAAGGAACATATGGGAGACTGGACCAAAGTCCTAGCAATCAGGACCTTGTACTCCCCTCCCCCACATTACTCACCCAGTCTCCAGCAGCAGCACCCTTTGGTTTTTAGTCCTAGGGGCTATACTACCCTCCATATGCTCTGCAGGGAAGGCATACAGCACTTCCGTAAGAGATGTGTTTAGATGGGTAAGGAGAACCATTTCCCTCTCCTCCCTCCCACACCTTTGTTAATTGTTAGAACTGGCTGGGAGATTCTGGAAGTGTTTACTCTTCTCTTCCTTTCAGCCTAGTTCTTCATTCTCCCATTCCCCTCTAGCATTTTTCTGAGGGGGTGGGATGGGGAAGAGGAGAGTAGAAAACTTCCTCTATGATGAAACTTGATAAGGGGGAAATAGGGGAACCCTAGGAGGATTGTATTCTGACAATACTGTATACTGACAAGTACACAACAGTAAATAGTTGCTTCCCCCCCTTATGATACAATTGCCCCTTATAGGAGGGAGGGGCCCTAGGCAGAGATTCATCTTATTCTAGCAATGAACTCTCCCTTATGGATGGGGAAATTCAGGCCCAAAGGGGTTGGGAAGCCTGCCCAGTACTGCTGTATATTCATGGGGAAGGCTAAGGCTTGCCTTCTAATCAGGCTCCCCTGCCAATAGGCTGGTAAAGGCCGCCTTTCATCTGCCTTCCTTTCAGTAAGGGGATTTTAACACTGCTTTGCATACTTCTATTTCCTCTCTCATATAACCTTCTTGGTATCATTCTTTGACTCTGGTCTGGCTCCTGTGCGATAGGGGACTTTACTTATTATGTTCTTTCTCAACACAAATGCTTGGGATTTGAGTTAAACATCCTGGTTTTGCCCCATCCCCCAAACTATGACTGTTAATGAAATAAATATCAATAATCTCAATCGTGTGCCATTTTGTCTTTCTTGCCCCCTCTTCCATAGTGAGGGACTCGGCAGCTGTCTGCCCACTAGGACTTGATCAGGGCTGGCTTTGTCCCCTAGTCTGTGGGGCCATCCGTCCTGTCTCTGGGCTGGCCGGTCACAGCTGCAAGGAAGCCGGGCAACTGAACAGTGCCTGCTTTCATAAGAGCAAGCGCAAGAGTGAACTGGTCCAGTCAAGAGAGATGGACCACCCTTTACTTGCCTTGCCTATCTAGACTTCTGAGGGACCCTGGCCCAAGCCTTCCAGAGAGCCTGCTACTCAAGATCACATTTCCATTTCCCTTAGAAATCCTTCATTGACTACACTAGTTACCACCACCTCCGACACAAGAAAATGAAGACTCAGGATATTCACAAACCTCACAAAACAAGGGCCTGAAAGCCACCCAATGAGCTTTTATTCTCTGGGTCCTCACTTCCTTGGTATCTAGACCTTCCCTATCCCCAGTCTGTCAGGGGTGGGTGAAGGTCAAAGTAGCTACAGGAAGACAAAAATACAAGATAGCGTCACAGAAGCCCTAAGCCATTTCTCAGTATGGCTTACAGGTGGATGACTGAGACACAATCTTCCAAAATGATTTCTAGTTAATGATAATCACCTCTTCCCAGGGCTACAAATTACAAAACTCTAGTCCTAAAGAAGCCTCTCAAGTTCTGAGTAGACTGACACCATCTCAGACATTCCACAGGAGAATCCCAATGGCTGGAAAAACTAACTCAGATAGTCAAACCCACCAGATCTCTTTCCAGGCTGAATCAGAGGTGGCAGCTGATGGTATTGAGAAACAAGTGGCCGGCCCTAAAAGATCTGCCTGCTCCTGATAATGTTCTCTCTGACCTTGTAAGGAGGGACACGAATGGGAAACAAGGACCTCTGGAAATCACTAGAAATCTTTGTGTCAATCCCTTCGTTGGCACCAGAGGCCAACCGAGCCTACTCAAGTCACTCAGGCTTTTTAACTTTTTTTTTTTTTTTTTTTTTTTTTTTTTACTATAATGCAGATGCACATAGCACCGCTATCTGCTCTACGGATGGATCATAGAATCTTAGATGTAGCACTAGAAGGCACCCTCTCTAGAGGGTCTAGAAGGGTTCTCTAGTCTAACCCTCTCATTTTACAGAGAAGAAAACATGTTCAGGAAGGTAAAGTCACACAGGGAGTGTCAGAGATGGGACTTGAACCCAAGTTCTCGGACTTCAGAGCTAATGTTCTTTCTACTTTGCCAAAGTGCTGCATCAACTAGGACCAAGAGAGGCTATACCCTCCACAACTAGCCCAGCTACACCTAGAGACCCGCTTAAGCACATGTATAGCCTGGAAGATGAAGCCAACATGTTCACAGAGCAAAACAACTGTCATTGAGATTGATTCACTTACAGGCCACCATGAGATTAATGGGGAATCCAGGAGCAGCCCACTGTCCCTACCTAGCGGTCAGGAGAAGAGCTACTGGGTAGGGACAGGGATCAGTTCTGGTTCCCGACTTTGCAACAACAGACAATGCAGCTGCCAGCTTGAGGGACCAGAAAGGGTCAAATCATTTTATTCTTCTCATGTGTTTTTTAATTTTTTAATAAAGTTAAACAGTAAAACAAAATTCACAAGCTTCCTCCCCTCCTCCCACCCTTTTCCCTACCCCACCCCCATCTTCAGCGCTGGTTCCCCTTCCTCCACCCCCACTCACAGACACAGAGGTATCCAACTGAGAAAATGAAACTGCTCTAAGTACAAGGAGACATGATGAAGGGAGGAGTCTAATTATGTCCGTATTCAAAATTAAAACGAGCACATCTGCATTCTCTGGGTTCTGAGTTGGTTGGTTTTATTCCCCCTTCTTTTAGCCAAACTGGAAAAAGAAATTCCCTGGACCTGATGCTGGAAGGGAAAAGGAACATTGCTTGGTTAGTTCTCTGGCTGGAGTTCAGCTCAGCTCCTCAGCTAGGGCACAGTCCCCCGAGTGACTTGGGTGAGTGCCCCTACAGCTCTGAAGAGGTGTTAACATCTGGGACAGCCACTCCCACCAAGTCCTGTGGATCCTGGGAAGAGCTGCTTTCCCAGAGTGTTCTCAGAAAAGTCCTCCTGGCACTGGGCAGAGGAGGTTCTAGCAGTTCTAAGACCTGAAATTGGCCTCTTAGCTACAAAGGGAACAATGTCTGCCAGGAAAGAGGTGGCTTTGCCCCACCCACTGACATCAAACCCACGAACAACGTGGGAGTTATTACAGTTACTTAAATCTGTTCCCTACTCCCTGCTGGCCCCAGTTGCAGCAGCCAC
Source organism: Sminthopsis crassicaudata (assembly GCF_048593235.1). Classification (NCBI taxonomy): domain Eukaryota; kingdom Metazoa; phylum Chordata; class Mammalia; order Dasyuromorphia; family Dasyuridae; genus Sminthopsis; species Sminthopsis crassicaudata. The sequence goes on from NC_133620.1 coordinate 353,155,300, forward strand.
AAGCTTACCTTCAAAGCTGAAACCCCCTGGACCGCCGAAGAATGCCTTGAAGATGTTGTTGGCATCAAAATCTGGAAGGATAGAGAAAATTATATTGAAAAAATAGAAAAGCAAGGAATCAAAAGAGCTTAACAATCCTCCATGATGTCTCCCAGTATCATCTCTCTCCATAATACACTGAAGACAGATACAGAATGCTAAAATGCCATCCACCCATTTCCCCAGAGAAGATTTCTTCTTGCCTCTGCTTCTCTCCTCCAAAAATGACTACCTCACTGATGCTGCTTTATACTCAAGGCCTTCCCCATATGCTTCATCTCACTATGAACTCTAAGAACTGCTTCCTCTGATTCCTTTTGCTTTCCTGTTAAGTTAGGCTCACTTTGTGTGTGGGTGCCTATGCACATCTTCTCTCTCCTCTCTCCCTCTCCCTTTCCCTCCCCTCCCTCTCTCTTCTCTCTGTCTGTCTCTCTCTCTTACACACACACACACACACACACACACACACACACACACACACACACACACACACACACACACACCACTTTAACCCAACTCAGATCTCTTGTTTGATTCCCTGGCAATGTGCTTGACGCTCACAACAGACTTACCGCCCATGTTCATGCCCTCCTCATCCAGGTCTTGCCCACTGTCATAGCGAGTCTTTTTCTTGGGATCGGAGAGGATAGTGAAGGCTTCCCCAACTTCTTTGAACTTCTTCTCTTCCTCCTTTTGGACTTCCGCACTGGCTCCACTGTGTCGATCTAATGTGAGGACCAGGAGGGAGGAGAAATAAGAGCCTTATTGGAATAAGGCTTGAGAAAATACACCCAATTTTATAATCTGAGGTTTGACCAAATTTAAAAAACAACAAATAATGGTCATATAAAAGTCACAGGAGAATCGCCTTCCTTTGGCTCCACCTAGGCACCTGTCTGGCCCTTTACTCTTCCTACCTGGATGGTGCATTAAAGCCCTCTTCCTGTAGGCTTTTTTGATTTCATCCTCGGATGCATTCTTGTCCACTCCTAGGATTTTGTAGTAATCTTTCCTTTTACTCTTCTTTAGTTCCAGCTGTGCATTTTTCAGGAGCTGCTTGTGTTCTAGGAGGAGACAAGCAGAACCATTGGATAATCCCAATTCTGGTTCATATCTGTAGAATCCTGTCAACTATGTCAAGGCTTTCATGAAATTTTCTTCCAAAGAGCTCAGAGTACATTCATATCTATTATTTCTATCCATATGTCATCCTTAGGGAAAGAAGGGTAGACACTATCTTTTCCATTGTGTACACACAGAAGCCGAGGCCCAGAGAGATAAAGCAACTTCCACGTTGGAGTGGAGCCAGGATTAGGATACAGATTGTCCTGCCTCCCAATCTAACACTCTCAGCATGATCCCAGGTTGGCGCCCACATCATCCCCATCATTCACCCTGAATTTCAGGCCAAGCTTCAACTTTGTCTAGATAACAATACACAACACACAACTGTTCCCCTCTCCCCAAGCAACCACCTTGCTTTACCTTTTGTTTTCTCTGTCTGATATACTTTTTCATAGTCCCGTACTGCTTCCTCATATTGTTCTGTATCCATGTAACTGAGGAGGAAACAGAGGTCACTACAGTGCAGTAGACATAAGGCAGTATGCACATTCAACACCAGCTATCACTGGCAGGAAAACTTGGGGGAAAAAACCTGATGCGTCTAGGGTATCCACTTAGATAAGAGGTTTTATATTATAAAATAAAAACCCAAAATCCATTCCCCAGGGACAGATTTACCTGCCATTCTCCTGGAGCACAAGTCAGACAGGTCTCATGGCACCTGGGCTCCCCAGGCCAAGACCCACAAGCAAGGAGATGCCTGTTCCTGGGGAAGGGAAAGGAAGGGAAGCTCCTTTACTGGAGGCATAGTGCCTCCAAAGAGGCAGCTACAAGGGCTAACCTAGGAGTAGCAGCACAAATGCTCCTGTTTTGTGAGAGAGAGAGAGAGAGAGAGAGAGATGTCTCAAACAATCCTCCAGGCCCTTCTGTTTGGTTTTTCTAGGTTTGGCTCAAGTTTTAAAGAGCCAGACATTGCCCAGGAGGCTTGAAGGTCCTGATCTCAAGGGGTTAAACATCTTTATTGTTAAACAAAATTAAAGCCAGTGAGTAAATAGAAAGATAAATTCAACAGGCCTACTCAGTAGCTGGCAACTGTTCCTATTGGGCAAGTCAACCCTGAAAGACAAATGTGCAGATACACAAATAGAGAATATGGGCTATGAGGAGAATTCAGACTTTCTCAAGTCTGAGAATGGAGAATGGAGGAATGGTGTCAGCTAAGGTCCTCTTCCTATCTCAAAGGCACTTGTGAAAGAAAGAAAAAAGTGAATGGGATCTTTCAGGACCCAATAAGATTGCTGGCACTAAAAGGCATCACTGATGATCAGGGAAAATATAGCACCTATCAACTGAGACTAAGAAATACAACTAAAATGATCCTGCAACAGGACACTGCTCCTACTGTGATTCAGTTCAGAATACAATTATCATTTTAAGTCTTAACTTAATGAAGATTCAAACTGTCCCAAAAACAAAATAAGTATGGAAAAGGTATTACTAATTTAATTGGCAAAAAAAGACCAGAATTTTAGATACCTCTAAGAAACTAGTAGTCAAGTTTATAGGGTAACAACTCTGAAGACAACTCCTGAGTTGAGACCAACCAGGGGCAGAATTACATATGGAGATTATAAACGAAATTAAGTTCTGTAAACAGGGCAGGTAGCAAGCAAGCATGAAGATCCAAAGTCTCTCCAAGCCTGGGAGATAATACTGATACAGTACATCACAGAGTCTTCCTGTAAGGAACAACAAACAGATCTCTAGGCCAAAAAATAAAAAAAGATTACTTTAGACAACTGTGTCAAGGTTAATTTCTGTTTATTTGGATGAATCTAAAAGGCAAAGCTATGAGAGAATAAGATGATTTTGTTCCTAACTCAAAGACAATTATTTGTGGCAAAAGCAATGTCTTTAAGAATGCCTTTAATTGATATATATAAAAAGGTGTTAAAAATGTGATCTGACTGGCCTCAACAATCCTTGGGATGGTTATCTGTTGACATGATCATGCTTGGGGAATTGAATTCAAAATAAAATCAACAGATCCGTCTGTTCAGCATTCTGTGGTCCAGTCAAACTGGCCTTCTAACTGTTATTCATAGTGAGGACTCTATTTCCTATTCCCATGTTCTCTTTTTCACCTCTGCTTGTTCGAATTTCTAGTATCGTTTAATAATCAGCTCAAGTATCACTTTCTACATGAACCCTTTTCAGGATTTTCCCAAGCTATTATAATTTTTCCATTCCAGAGGTACACCCTTCTCCTTGTTCTAATTACGTAAGACCTATTTTATATATGGACATGTTTTCTCTGATAGAACATAAGCTCCTTGAAGGTAAGAACTGTTTCGTTTTTGACTTTGTTATGGAAGGTCTTAAAAAAGAGTGCCTGATACATAGTAAATGCTTACTAAATGCCTATTCATTGAATAGCTAAACAAAGGTTTCCCTCATTAAAATCACTGATATTCTCAATAATTCCAATGAGTATGTAGGGGGTGGTGGTAGTAGTAGCATCATGATTAACGACTGGTAAACCACAAGGTCTTATACCTCAATAAAGAATTCCATGAATCAAACAATTTAAGAATCATGACATATACATATATTTATAAGGAGCTATATATCAATAAATATTGTCCTTTTCCTCTTGCTAGAAAAGAAAAAGATCCCTGTGCTTGTGAGGAGTCATTGCCACCACTCCCCTTCCTCCTTGGCTCTGCACCAGTTACACCAGAATAGACACAATCAGGTGACTGATTGGTGTGTAGAAATGCCTTCCTCTGGAATATTTAAAAATCAGAGGTTCCATCTAAGAGAATTGGAAGTGATACTGTCTACAAGGGGATGGGAATGAACAAGATAGATTTCCAAGACCTTAGAATTCTGTCCTTTTACTGACTTGAGAAAATAAGCCATTAAGTTCAGAGGTAAACTTCATGACCTCTGAAATAAAAATGCTACTTTTTCTCATCCAAGACAAGCTAGATATCAGCAAAGCTTTCATTTATCTCCAGTTTCTGGGAAGAAGAAGGAGAGGGATGGAGGAAGGGAAGAGAAAGAAAAGAGGGGGAAAGATGGATGGAAGGAAGGAGAGGGAAAAGGATTTATTAAGCAACTACTATATACCAGACACTGTGCTAAGCACTTAAAAAATATCATCTCATTTAATTCTAACAACCACCCTGATGGGTAGGTCTATAATCCCCATTTTACAGTGTATGAAACTGACAAATAAAAGTTAAGTGACTTGCTTAGGATCAGATAGCTCCTAAATGTCTGAGGCTAGATTCAAACTCGGGATCTTCCTGTATTAGGCCTCATGCTCCATCCACTGTGCCCCCTAGCTGCCTCAAAATCATCAAGGCAGAGAGAAGAGAAGGAAAATACAAAGGAAGATCTCCAAAGGAAATTGTTTTAGATGCAACAAAAGGGAGAATTACTATGAGAATATTTTGAAGCTAATGACTTCATTTTTTACATTAAACAAATACTTACAAAGCCTCTACCATATGCTAGGCAATAAGCAACACAGTAGAAATATGAAGATAAGAATAAACCAGCTCCTGCTCTCAATGAGGTTACACTATATTGGGGATGAAGTAGGGACACATGTATAGGTACAATATATGCACAGTAAATAAAGTTATTTCCAGGGGGAGTGTACTAGCAATTAAGGGATGAGCTTGTTGTAGGAGGTGTCACTTGAGCTGACCTTTGAAGGAAGCCGGGGATTGTATGCAGTGGAGGTGAAGGAATGCATTCCAGGCATGGGGGACAGCCTATGCAAAGGAAAAGAAGAGAGAAGAAATGTTATGTACAGGGAATAAGAAGGCTAGTTTGGTTAGACCACAGAATGCATAAAAGGGAGTAATGTGCAATAAGCCCAGAAAGGTAGAGCTAGATTATAAAGGGTTTTAAAAGTCAGAGAAATGAATCTTTTATCTTAGAAGGAACAGAAAACTCTAGAAGCTTTAAGTGCAGGGAAATGAAATGATCACATCTGTGCTGTGTGGCACCTACCTGCAAGAAAAGGGAGTGGACAGAGGGAGTTCAATCACGTTACTGAAATTATTCAATCAAGGGGTGATGAGAGTCTGAACTATGCTGTAGTGACTATGTCACAGAGAGTCATGAAAGATACTGTGAAAGACGTGGCAAAATGACTAAATTTAGAATGACAAGGAAATGAAGTGTGAAGGATGACTCCAAGCCTGTGAACTTGAGTGCCTGGAAGGCTGCTGAGGCCCTCAGAAGGTAATTTTTGGATGAATACATCTTGGGATATTAGTTTGATATACCCTTTGGGTCATCCAATTGAAGATGTCCACAAGGCAGTTGGGGATGCAGGAATGGTGTTCAAAAGACTAAAGATGAACATGTAAACATAAGTCATTTGTATAAAACTGATCGCTGACTCCATGAAAGCTAAGTAGCATGGGGAAAGGTGCCCTAAAATAGAGTTTCACAAGCACTTATACACAGGGAGGGTAGGATGCTGATCAAGCAAAGGAGCCTGAGAAACAAGCAAACAGGCAGAAGAACCAGGATAGAGAAATGGCATGAAAATCCTCGGAAAAGAGGTTCTGAATAGAGAAATCAATATATCATTGATAACTTTGGAGAGAACAGATTCAGCTGAGTAAAGAGTTTGGAAACCAGACTATAAGGGAAATGAGTTATTAGGAGATGTGAAAGCAGGAACAATGACAGCAGCTAGGTTTTTTTTCTAAGAATTTGCCTATGATAAAAAGTAGGATATAGGATGATGGAATGGTAGGGTCAAAAGAAGATTTCTTGAGTATGTGGAAGGCCTATACATGTTTATAAGCAGTAGGAAACAACCAATAAGGAAAGATTGAAAATTAGGGAGAGAGGGGATGATCAAGGGAGAAAATTCATGGAAGGGATGAAGTCAAGGGAACAACTAACTCTCTACTGTACTGGGCATTTATAAGGAGAAAGGACAGCTCCTTCAAAACTGGAGTAGAGAGTGGATAATGATGCTGAAGTCATCTGGATTGTAATATTAGAGCAAAGGAGCTCTAAAAGTATGACCACAATTTGTTCATTCATGTATGAGAAAGGTTTCTGCTGAAGGCTGGGGATGATGGCAGTATGGGTGACTTGAGTCAAGTGGCACAGGAAACTCCAGGAGCTTGTGCAATCTCCTCCACTGAAAGACAATCTCATCTATTGGCACAGAAGGAGCCGCATATCCTTAATGAAGTCAAACTGATCATCTAAAATTCAAATGTCTTGAAACTGAAGATTCATAACCAAGCTTGGTCCCCCCAAAAAGAAATGAGAATTCACACCCTCCCCCCACCTCCCTTACAACCCCTCTTTGTAGTGTCTTGGTTAGAAAATTTAAAGCTTTATTTTCCTCCTCTTTTTTTCTAAAGAACACCTTGCTGGGGTAAGATGAGGAAGCATACATTCAACAATGAAGGTGATGTAAAACCAACATATATTATAAAGATTTTAAAATAACAACCCAAACTACAAATGCAACTTGTAGGAGGGGCTGCTGGTAGTTCCCCACCAGGAATAGGGCTCTTCACTCACCATTGTGCTCTTCTCAGGTAGGCTTTGATGTATGTGTCATCCAACTTCACGGCGTTTGTACAGTCTTCTATTGCATCATCTAGTTTCCTAAGCTTCAGGAAAAAGACAGCAGTCACATCTCACTTTCTTGGGTCAGTTGGGGCCAAGCATGATGTCAGAGATTCACTCGGCCTCTCATCATCACATCTGCTTTCAGTGCTTAGAAAAACCAAGAGAACATTTTCCCTCTTTTCCCAGGATTAGCCTGGGGACCAAGAATTACTAAGGACCAGGTCCTAAAAGTCCGACATAAGGCCCATAGACCCAGGTCTGACCCTAGGGTATAACCTGTCTAGAATTTGTGAATTCAATTTATCTTTCACCTCTAATAAGCTAGTACTTCTGAACTAGGAGACTAGTAGGGCACCTCTATTCCTATGTCAGAGATCAGGCTACTAGGTTTGGGTTAATTAATTAGTCAAAAATAATTCATTATGTAATCAAACAGAACATATGACCCACTCCTGAAAAACTTGTATGACCCTATTTCTCCTATTTTATGACTGGATTCTGCTATAGCAGCACTAGTGTCTGGGTAAGAAAAAAATCCCAAGAATTACCCCTACTCTTCTAGGGGAACACAGGTCCAGAAGCATGTGTTCTTGGAGAGTGCAAGTTCCCAGATGAAAAGGACTCTATTTTCTTGTTTGCTTCCTATGGCACAAAGAGCATGGCTGCTATACATTCCACTGTAAAAACACCTTAGAACAGTGGTATGTGATATGCAAAGTTAAGAACACCTGAAGCTCCAATTTCTTCAAATAGTATTTTGAAAAGAGAGCAAATACTTTTCACATTTCTGATAACACTTGAAGATTTACAAAGCAGTTTCTTGCCAATAATTCTGCGAAGTCAATAGTGCAAGAATTAGCATCAAAATCATTGTACAGACGAGTTTGAGATTCAGAAAGCTCAAGGAGCCCATGGCTATACAGCCAGCTAAGGACTGAGCTCAGCTTTCTGAACTCTTTCCACTATCACAGATGGTATCTCTCATGGATACATACAAAAACAGCTATGTGTTATTTATTTATTTATTTTTAAAAAAACCTTCAACTATTCTTTGCTAGATGCTCAGAGTAAGATGGACCAACTGGGAGATGGCTCTGTCTGAAAGACTTAAGTTATTTTTCCAAAATCTTCTCCCACCTACTCAAGTGGGAAAGCAAAGCAAAACTTCTGAAGACCACAGAAATCCCCCAACAAACCCAGAAGTACCTTCTCCAAGGCAGCTTACTCTACTTCATGTGGGCAGACAGGGAGACACTCCCCATATTCCTCAAAGGAGCACTCAACCCCTGGCAGGTCTTTACAACCCCACTACCTAAGTTAAGTGCTTACCTTGGCGTTAACTGTCCCCCGATTACAGTAGAGTTTGGCGTTTGTCTTTATATTGTTAGGATCGATCCCCAGGGCCTCTGTGTACAGTTCATATGCTAGTTTATAGTTTCCATCTTTAAATGCTTTGTTGCCGTCCTCTTTTTTTGCTTTGAGTGCTTTGGCATTCTGAGGGTAGAAACAGGGGATGAGTCATTTGGATCTGTGGGGGCAGGATTAACTGAAATGCACTACACTACAGGACATCTCCTGCTTTTTGTATACAAAGCTGTCTATCATTTCTATTGGAAAATTCTATGTTACAGACAAGATGAATCTCGTAGGATCTTCCAGCTTTCTGACATCCCCCATGTTCAAAATGGATTCTTCTCCCCCCCTTTTATTGAATCCTTTCCTTATTTCATCCAAATTCTTTTGTTGTTTCCTCCATGAAACATCCTACCTATCACCAGATGAAAGGAATACCAAATTCTCTTAGCACTTTTCCTGTATTTTCTATCTCCCAACACATTCTATATTGCCTCACACTTGACTGATTGTTAGGCCTGTAACTTCATCCACATATCCAAGATTAGATGACAAGATCTTTGAAGTCAGGGACTATCTTTTTTTCATCTTGATTCATTTCATATCCAGGACCTACCTAGTATAGTATCTTAGATATAGTGGTTTAATACGTTTTGTTGAATTTTAAAAAGGATTAAGTTTGTTTCAAGTCCCCCAATCTTTCTTTTTGATTCCTCAATCATTTCTCTTCTTTAAGTCATTTCATTTTTCACTAGTACTTTCTACATGAGTTTTGGAGATAGAAAAAAATTCATATTCATCTATTTGACTACTTTTTCCACAATGAAGAAAAGAAGACTAAAATGAAGCTTTGGGACAAAGTGTAGATTTCAATTATCTTCCATGTTCCTTCTTGGCCCCATTAAGCAGGAAGGTTCTTTTTCCACCCTTGGATGTCCAGTCCTCACAATGAACTCAAGTAACTTTTTAGTTCAGGAAAGAATCACTTATATGCTGTAGGGACAGTAAATTTTTTAAAATTGTTTTTGGGAAAGTCAAAAAGTGCCTTAATTGTTAGAACCAAAAGACCAAATCCCTTACCAGAAAGGGTAAATGACTGATACACTCCCCTTATGTTCAAATCACTGTCTTCTTAATCCAAATGCCTCCCACTCTGACTATTTTGATATCAAACAGAGAAGCTACCTTTCCCACTCTGAGCTACATGCCCTAGACTTACTCTGCAGGCAAGACAAGCCTTTTCGTGGTCTGGGGCCATCCTGAGGGCCTGCACAAAAAATTGAACTGCTTTCTCGATACAGTCTTCATAATAAAGACACAGGCCCCGAACGTACAATGCATCTGCATTGGTGGAATCCATCCGTAAAATGTCACTGTAATGGCCAAAAAGAGGCAAATTCAGATTCATTTAAAGTGACCTACGTCTGCATCAAGATTTCAGCTAGAACCTCTATTAAAACTAGACATTTATAGCCAACAATCTTTTTCAATGAACTCCATTCAGCACTGAAAATATTTGAGAGCATAGACAGTTGCTTTAGTAGGACTTCCTAGAATTATTACTAAAAAAATCTCCAAAGTAACTCTACCCTCTACCCCAGTCTCCAATCTGATGCACAACTGAACTCATTTTTTAGTCAATGCATTTAAGAAACAGTCTCTCTCTCTCTCTCTCTCTTTCTCTCTCCCTCTCTCACGCACACGCACACACACACGCACGCGCGCACACACACACACACACACACACACACGCATGCTCGCACACACAATGTTACATTGAGGGCAGGAGCCAGTCATTCTTTATATCCCAATTTCATTCAATCTCTTACATACATACATAACACACATAAATATATCCCTTGGCCCTCTTACACCTGATAAGCATTCAAATACTGATTGACTTCTGCCCTTAAGCATCAATAACGCCCCCACCCCAACCCAATTCAGTACTGATTAGTGTCCCCAGCCAGACAAGAACCATATTGCCCAACATGCTAAGTCATTTCCAGGAGCCAAGTATTCAAGGCAACCCATAGTATTCTACAGTGAAATCTACTTGGTGTTATACCTGGCTACAGACTGTGCTTCTGGATAGCGACCCAATAATGCTAAACACTCTGCTTTTAGGATTTTGAAGCGATGACAAGCCGGTGCAAATTCCAAGGCTCGATCCATGCAAAACACAACCTGTAATGAGGAAGAAGGGAGATGAAGTCCTTCATTTCAGGCTTCTCAGGCCTTTCATTTTAGCTTGATCAAAGATATTAGTTAATTGGTTAAAAGCCAAAAGGGAAAAGAAAGCATAAAGTCTATATATTGGGGGGGAGGGGGGAATTAAATTCTATAAATAGAAACATTACTCTATGCATATGAAAAAACAATGGAACTGGGAAGGTAGGATACTAGATAATTAAACAACTTATTCCCATCCAAATATGGCATGGAATTTATATTTACCATCTGCGGGTGCCATGTTTACCTTACTGAAGCTGTATTCCCTTCCCAACAATTCCAAAGGGATTCCACCCTGAGTGGACACTTTCAATTCTACTTCAGGATACATAAACAACAACCAAATCATAGTTCATTTTTATATGGATTTAGACAAACTATATATGAGATCACATTTCCAAAATGCAACCACATGTAATAAAATGAAACTTCATATTTTATAAGTACCTAATATATACCAGGCACTGTGCTAGGTTCTGATAATACAAAGACAAAAATCAGCTAGTCCTTGTCCTCAAGGAATTTGTAATCATCTAGGGGAAACAACATGTACACAGTTATAGAAATATGAAATTATGTGGAAGAGAGAGAGACACATAATAAATACTCAGTAAAGGCCCCCTTTACACCCCCCAACCTGCTGGCTGATTGAATGAGTGCTTTCCAACCTGAGCAAAGGCAAAGTTGGGAGACAGAATGTCATGAATAAGAAAGTCAGTTGGTCTAACTGGCCCACAGAAGACAAAGGGAATAATCATATGAGATAAATCTGAAAAAAAATGGGCTATTCAGGTTGTGATGGACTTTAAATACCCAAGAGAGGAAGTTTTTATTTGGTAAGAGGACGTCACTAAAAGTCTCTTAAGGAAGTTAATGACCTGTAATACCAGTGCCTTAGGAATTTCTCTCTGACAACTGTGAAGGATAACTCAAACAGAGAGACTGAAAGCTGGGCAATCAATTAGAATGCTGTTGAAATAAACTGTGAAGGGTTAAGGATAAAAAGATTTCCCCCCAAAGACATGCCCTTGGTATCAAATGCCATATTGGGCCAATACCAGTGGTTATGTTTTGGGCTTGACGCAAATGCCAACGTTGCAAAGTTCGGTGACTGGAAACAAAAAGGGGAAGTTAAAAAGAAAGGGAAGTTTGGAGGGAAAGACACCAAGTTCTGTTCTAGACATCCTGAGTTTGAGATAATAGTGGGGTATCTAGTGTAACAGGTGGTGGATAGTTGCAGGCCTTGGAACTCAGGACAGAAACTAGGGCTAGATAACATAGCCATCAATCTTGTTTCCCAGTATCATTGTTATAAAGGGATATAACGATATTTCTTTTCTTTATTAGAAACATTTTCTTTCTACTTTTATCTTTCCAGGTCAAGGTTACATTAAGTCTTTTGGGAGGTAACGATCTTTAGAATGCTCACATTTAAAGAGATTTACTTGGTAAAAAATTTTTCTCCTAGCATAATTGTCATAAAAGAAGAAATTGAGAAAAGAAAACTGGCTCCCTTTAAATATGGGACACCATAGATACTATACAAAGCTTAAGTTCTAAAACACAGAAAACAGGAAGCCAGCATCAACTTCAGTCTTCCCTGTTTAGAAGAAGTTGATAATTAAGGATGCTGCTATGCTCAGCAAGGTTAATCAATAAGATACAAATAACACATTTTAAAATTCAGGACCATAAATTACCACCCTGAGGACAAAGTTCACCTTTCAGACTTTTGGTCATACAAGGAGTCATGATGTAATTTATTTTTTTCCTTAAATGGGAAAAGAATATAGCAAAATGAAGGAAAAATGAAGGCTTAATTTTCAGTCAGCAGCCATGCTAATTAATACCTTCTGGAGAAGTCTAGAGGACCTGAAGTAGGAAATAATTCTGCTTCCACTGATGAGTAGGGAGTGTCAGTCAGAGGCTCTGCATTTCTCTTCCCACCCCCCATGACCAGAGACAGCTGCAGGCAAAGAAGATCTTTGTTTCTTTCAAGGTCATCTGTTCCCCCAGTCAGGATCATAATTCCTCATTTGTGACATCACCGTGAGATACACTGGGGAGGGCTGGGATGTCACAAACAGGGGATTCTGGCTCCAGGGTGGTCAAGAACAAGTAGAAACCCAAGCAAACTCCCTTCAGAGACAAAGCTCTTGTATCTGCACTGTTAGAGAAGGGAGCAAATGTCAGAAAGCATCGCTAAGAGGAGGTTGAATCCTCTCCCAGATAACTGATGAATCACACCAAAGAGAGGCAGTAGCTCTTTAAATCAACAGGCAGAGAAGAGGTTCTAGTGTATTGCTGCCTAAGCTCTATACCCAATGACAAGATGGTTTCTCCCCAAAGATTTGCCCTTGGTATCAAATGCCATATGGGGCCAATACCAGCGGTCATGTTTTGGGCTTGACACAAACATCAACACAGTTCTTTAGGCTTGGGGAACTGAGGAACAGATATTTCTTTAAGATAAGCACTTTGTAACATTTTTTCATCCAACTTGGAAATACCTTATATCCTATGAATGATAATTAGTCCACATCAGTCTTCTTAGAAATCTGAACTCCAAGACTGAGAATAGAGCTGGTATTACTGTCATTCCCTCCGGCTAATTTCATTGCAAGAACATATGGTGGGCTCCATGAATTGAAAGAAGCATGCTTCTGTGAATAAGGTCTAAGACCAAATAAAAGGTCATAGGCCATATGTCTAAGGTATAAAAGAATTCTCTCCCAATTTCTGGATAGCAACTTTTTTAAAAAAATGAAATGTAGATTATTTAAAGCACATTTTAAAAGCCTAGTTTGGTTTCCTCTATACTTTTAAGACATTTGACCCTACTAGTAGACTGAATACATTCAGATAACATAAACTCTCTTAATTAGTAAACTAAAGAAAATATAATTAGGAAATTAAACCTACTTAAAAAGACTAACACGTTTTATCCAAAGCCATATAAAAATGATTTCTGAGTTGTCTACATCATTATTATTCTCAATCAGCATGAATAATAGAAACTAATGAATGGCAACTGCCCTGACAAGGCAAGACTAGATTTTATATTTATACTCTTATATTTTACCTTCCGATAGTCCCGTTTCTCAAAATCCATTTCAGCTATTTTCTCATATTCTAGGACAGCAGTGGCATTCTTGAACTAAAAGAAAATCAGAAAAGCTAAGTTTTTATGATGGCACATAACTAAATAACAGCAAAACAAGCCTAAAATAAACTCCATCTCCAAAAAAACCCACCATGATCTTTTTTTGCAACTCACCTTGAAGCTTCATATTTACGAAGGTATGGAAGAGAGTCTATCAAAATAATCAGGAATCAAATACCATCCTTTATTTCAATTTATATTAGGAATGAAAAAGCAAGCTTTTGGGTACCAGGGCAAAGGGGTATTGCTTATAACAGTATGAGTTAAAAGTTTCCAGATCCTCTTCAATTAAAAAGTATCTAAACTGTTAGGGAGAAACTTTCAGTCTCTACTAATCTGAACTGGATTTTAAGTTGTATCTTAGAATGTAACTTCCAACTTTTTGGAATCCTATATATAAATCCTTTTGCTTTTTTCAGAAAACCCTTTTTAATTTTATTCAATACTGGACCACTGGTACTCTAGGCCAATTCCCTCAATTTATGAGGAAACTGAGGCCTAAAAAAATTAACTATCATACAATTCTTCAGAGCTAGGAAAAGAAATACAGTAACCCAGTTTAAGACTCCTTCTATTTGACATTTTTTGGTCTCTTCTGACTGATTTAGAGTTAGACACTACCTCCTGCTGTGCTTGAGTATTTCTGTGATCCACTTCTAGAGCTTTTTGGAAGCAGCGACAGGCAGCCATAGCATTCCCTAGAGAAAGGTGACATTTGCCTTCTCGTAGATGACCCTAAAGAAAAGAAGGAAAAAAAAAAAAAAAAAAAAAAAAAAAGAGGTAATGAGGAAAAGAGAAGGGGGCAGAATATAAATCAAGCATGCAGAAGGTGAAACAACAACAAAAAGAAGACAAAGGCAAAATGTCCTCAACCCAAAGAACCCCAGCCTTCCCCAAATGACCCCATCACACCCATCACATACCCGGACAAAAGAATCATCCAGCCTCACTGACTGCTGGGCATCTCCCAATGCTTCCCGGAACCTCCCCAGCATCATCAATGTGGCAGCTCGGTTACCATAATAGCTAGCATTTTTGGGGCACATGTCTAAAAGTGGGGGATGGAATATAAAACAAAGGATAGCATGGGTCATTGTTTCTGAAACTCAGGAGGCTTCCCCACTCAGTATTATTTCTTGCTTCCTGTCAAACCAAACCACAATGTGGATAAAATCTTTTGTCCATCCATGTTAATGGTCAAGAGTCCATGCCACAACCAATACAAAAAATAAGGTGGGTAATTAAAAATTCTTGATACTTAACATGAGCACATGAATTTTTTTGGGGGGAAAGCGGTATTATCTTCCTAATTATATGCTGCTTAAGTGAATATTAAAGTGAATTTGTATCCACTGAATATACAACTGAGGGAAGGAGTCTTAGCAACATGCTGAATAAGAAATGTCAATATAACCAATAACAGATTGAAAATCTGCTGTTAAGAGTCCACACATGAATAACTGGGACAGTATTCCCAAAAAATATTTTCCAAGACTAGAAATAAATGGACATTTGACAGAGAAGAATTTAGGAAAAGACCACTCTCCAACCCCTTCCCCTCCCAATAACAGCACATTGTCATTTACCAAGATCAAGGAACCATCTGCCTGGATACTGGTCTCTTCTGGATTCTCAACTACAAAGATCTCACAATATAACATGATCAATACACAAGGCAAGTCATGGCTACATTATAGATGTACTTTTACCACTATTTTCATTATTTTTTTTTTTTTTCCCATTTTGGGATATAGGAACCAAATGCAGTCTTTCTCACCTATGGCTTTTGTGTAATAGTTATAAGCTTCATTGTAGTCTTTCTTGGCATAGTACGCATTTCCTTGTTCTTTGAAAGATTCTGCTTCCCTGAAATGGAAATAGAAAAAAGAGGGGGAAAAAAGACAGAGAATAAGAATACATCAGTGTCTGATCTTTGTGATCTGGAAGGACTATAATAACATAGTATCCTGGCTACAGAGTAGAAAGTTAGTATAAGGCCTAAAGGAATTTCTATTGAGAGGCTAAAATGTACTTGAACATCATTTCCTACAAATTGGCAATATTCAAGCTAAATTACGTAATCCTTCACTCACTCATGCTGGAGGGCTTCAGCATTTTACACTCTCCTAAAACTATCATTCTTGGGATTAGACAAATTTAGAAATTCCCTTACAGCAAGAGATTGTTGAAGTTTATGCCTGCCTGCTTCCCAGTGAATCACAAGATTCTTTAAAAAAAATTTAAGATTAGTTGATTCCCAAATTTAACATTAGCCCACTGATTTTCTACTGTGAAAAGGAAAGAAATATCTATGGAATTTTAGCAAGTTCCCCTTTTAATTTCACTCCTTTGTTGAAGGTCAGTAGTAATAATATTTCCGTAAGCCTAAACAGAATAAAACTATATATGTATTAGTAAAAGTGAAAAGGAGACGGAGGACAGTAAACATTTACTAAATTACTGTGTGCCTGCACTCATTTACTTACACACACACACACACACACACACACACACACACACACACACACACACACACACAGAAGGGATATACACAAAACTAAAACTAAAATAAATGGTTTTATTGATGAATTAAGCACACAAACACTTCATCCAGTCAAATCATCCCTTTTTCACACTAAATTGTTCCCAAGATCCCTTCAAAGCTACTAAACTATCTCCACAATGCCATGAGTTTACCTTGGAATTAAATCTGGGATGGGAGGTGGAGTGTGTGTGTGTGTGTGTGTGTGTGTGTGTGTGTGTCTAAATTTAGATATTATATGTAGAGCTTATATTTATATTAGTTTATAATGTTCTATATAACTAGAATAAATGCATGCTTATGTATGTTAAGCAGAAACATAACTATGAAAGAGCAAAGATCAAAAGGGAGAAATTGTGACTGAAGAGGTTTTTTTGGAAACATCAACTCGCAAGCCACCCATCTTTATTCTGCTGGCAAAGATCCTAACATGAAAAAAGTGATGGAAGAAAAGCCTGAACTATCCTACATAGAAATCTTTCTCTAGTAGGTAATACTGTGTCCAAAGTTTTGAATACAAATTGTAATATTAAGATTTCACTTTCAAAAGGAGTTGCAGTAATGATACTCAAGAGGTAGAACAATATATTGAACATAAGGAAAGCTTCAGGAAATACCATTCTAAGGTTTTTGGGAAAGTGCGGGGCAACAATTATAAAAGCAGAGCCAGTAACACATTTTAATAGGAAACAAGTTCCAAAGCAAATATTTGGGTCTTGTCAGATGACAGAAAAAGCAGCTCTGATCTGTCATTCATTTGGCCAAGAATAGGCCTGGGAAAAACCAAAGACCACCTAATCAACAGGAACAGTATACCATGCCCATTCCAATGAGGCAACCCCAAAAGTTAATCACACAGGGCTCTTCCTGCTCTTTTGAGAACTTTTCCACAGTCAATTCCAGTTTAGCATGGGTTTTTGGGGGAATAAAACTAAAAAAGTTCTTAAGGGGTAAACTTCCTATATTGCAAAATGTCTTTCTATCTAATGTAAAAAGAGAAGACAGATTATTGTGGATGATTGGTGTGAAGAATTAATCAGGTGAGAATCAAATCTACAACAAAACTGTGTATCATATTGAACCAAAAAGCAACAATTAGAGTTGTACATCTAGTGTTTCCACACATTATCTCATTTGATCTTCACAACAATCCAGTGAGACTGTAGTCTCATTTTACATCATTTTATCATTTTACAAAGAAGGAAAACTGAAGCTCAGAAAATTTGTCTAAGGGGGTGAAGACTCAAAAATTAATTCGATATAGTCACCATGACAAAATAAACGGAGCCATAATCAAGAATGCTCTATATCAATATAGTTCTTCTTCTTTAAAATGCAAAAGCTAGTGAACTGGCCTTACCTCCCCCGGGGAAATGCATGTCATTTTAGTAAATGGTGAGTAGATTCCATTCTAGAACAAAGCGAGTAATGTGGAGTCAGCCCACAGCAGAAAGAACAAGAGGAATTCTGTTGTGACAAGTTAACATGTTTTTAACCCCACTCTCAACAGTTGGGCCATAATTAGCTATTCCCACACAACTGCCTCATGAAAAAGAATTGTTCTCACTGTAACCTTGTTGATTAACAGCTGCCTAAATTACAGGCACTTGATATTTTTACATCAAGTGATTATTTTTTTGCCTCCATGTTGTTGTTCCCCAAATAGTGTGACTCTCATTTTTAATTTTCCCACCAAATACACATTCAGCTTTAGCTTGACCCGGCATCACAAGAAAGTAATAAATCTTCTGAATCCAGCATGGCAACAGTAAGACCTGTATACACTGTATAATATGCTGTACCAAAAGATCAAATCCATTTAAGTCATGACTTAAGAGACCAGGAAAGTAATTTTTAAATTTTTTTTTTTAAATTCTGAATTTAGTGGACACCAAAATAAAACAAAATTTTCATATATTAAACAGAATAGTGACTATGAAAATGCTCTATTACAGCTTAATTTTTTTAAATTAAAAATTCAACATGTTATTCTCAAAGTTATCCTCCTATGTGGTCTCCTGTTTTTGCTATGTTTTTCCACTTTTCTGTGCATATTTAAAAAGATGTTTCAATGTCCCTTTTTGCAACTCTGCTAGCTACTTTTCTCCACACTGAATAAAAATCTTTATGAAAATATTCAAGCAAAACAAATCCATACATTTGCCATGTTCCAAAATATGTGCCTCTGATTATGTACAATGAATCCATTACTCTTCTGTCAGGAGATGGGCAAGCACCTTTCCTCAACAGATCTTTAGAGTTGATGATGGTCACAGCATTAATCAATGTTCTTAAGCCTTTAAAGTTTGTTTTTCTTTACAGTGATAACTGTATATAACTGTTCTTCTGATTCTGCTTACTTTACTGGACATCAGTTCATACAAGTCTTTCCAAGTTTCTCAGAAACTATGTCTGACATCATTTCTTTTAGCACAATAATATTCCATTACATCTATCACAATTTGTTCAGTCATTCCGAATCAATGAACACCTCCCCCTTTGTTTCCAGTTCTTTGTTACAACAAAAAAAGTGCATCTATAAATGTTTCCTTCTTTGATTTTTTTTTTTGGCGTGTAGGCCTAAAAGTGATATCCCCGGGTCAAAAGACATTCTCAGCTTAATGTCCCTGGGGGTAGCGTTGCAAACTGATGTCCAGAATAATCAGACCAATTCATGGTTTTAAATTTTCCTGTTTTTAAAAGCTTTATTAACATCTTGTTTTAGTATCAGTCATTTTCAGATACATTTCCCTCCATCCAATTAATTTTCCAACAAAAAAAAAGTTAAGTAAAATTGATTACACTTGACAATGTATGTTCACAAATATAATGTGAACTTGGTCATAGGTTCCACCCTGAGTGGTTTCACATCTTTGATTCTCATAGTAGTTCATTTTTATATAGATACTAAGGTTAACAATGTACTTTCCCCACAATAACCCTATGAAGTAAGGTGGTATAAGTATTTTGTCCATTTTGCAGATGAAGAAAACTCTCAATGAGGTAATTTGCTTGGAGTCAGCTTATTTCAAATGCAGGCTCTAACAACAGATTTCTGACAGTAAATTAGGCATTCTATTTGGTATCACTATCCCTATTTGAAAGATGAAATAATTGAGGCACAGGGATTTGCTAGTAGTGACAGAGCTAGGACCATAACCCAAGTCTCCTGATTTCCAGTTCTGTGTTCCACTGGACTCTACACCTTAAAAGAAAGCATCTTCCCCAAGCACATAAAATTACTTCAGGCAGAAAATGAAACAAGGTTTTGGTGTTCCTTCCTAGAGTAACAGTAGAAAGAGACTGAACTTCAAAGTTAGGTCACCTAACCAGGTAGAAAATAAACTACCTCCAACACCCAATCTAATATCCAACAGTGAATAATTAAATTCAGAGGTATTTGTTCTCTTTGTTGTTTATGACTAAGAAGATCAATCAATGGGTTGGCACTGGGAAAGATTGGCAGGCACCACTGAGGAATTCCTTTGGAACCTGACCTACCTCTTAACCAAGGAAGATCAAAAGATCAAACCCCACAATTTAAGCTATGCAAAATAAAAACAAAAAGCTTTGGTATGAGTAAAATAAATGAAGACCCAAGGAGAGAAAGGGTGTAGTGGAAAAATATACGAATTGAATTTCCTTACAAATTTGATAACCAAACTACAGGGCTCTGACACAACAACTATTTCCTAATAGTGAGTGATTAAAAGATGTGAACAGTTAAAAAAAAATTATAAATGACATGAAAATATTCTCCAAATTACCATCTACAAGAGAAATTAAAAATGAAAGCAGCTCAGAGTTGTAGGCAGAGGTGTAGGATTTTTGAAGCAGAATATTTTATACTATGTCTGGTATGAGCTCTCTATTAAATGTTTTTGCTTAACTTTCTTTTTGTTACAAGGAAAGACTAAATCTGGAGGGGGATAAGATGAAAAATGACTATGGTGTAAAAACCAAAGACATTCATAGTAGATATTTTTGTTTTTAAAAGAAAAAAAATTTTAAAACAAACTTTCACCTCACATCATGCACATTATAAAAGGTTGCCAAAGCTGGGAATTTAAAGGCATACTGATAAACTACTTTCATATTTCAATTTTAAATTTTTCAAGAAAATTAAGAAAACTGCTCATACTTTCAAGCTAGCATTTCTACTACCAGAAGTCAAAGATAGAAATAAAGATCTAATAATATACATGAAAATATTCACAGAATCACTCTATGAGGATAAAGAATTGGAAATAAATGACCATCAACTAGAGAATATATGAAAAACTCATTTTTCTCTTATGGGATAATGAGTAAGATGCAATATTGCTACAAATGAGGAATTCAGAGTAACGTAAGACTTGTATGAACTGATAATGAAATTAGCCAAACCAAGAACAAAACAAGTAATAACCACAATATAAATGAACAGATAACTAAAAGAAAAATCAGTGGTTTGAAAAGATAATGAAGCATGGTTCCTCAATGATGGCAGAGGTGTAGGGTTTTTGAAGCAGAATATTTTATACAAGGTCTGGTGTGAGCTCTCTATTATATGTTTTTGCTTAACTGTTTCTTTGTTACAAGGAAGGACTCAAATGAAAAATGACTATGGTGTAAAGACTAAAGACATTCATATAATATATTTTTGTTTTTAAAAGAAACTATACCTCATTTTTTATTTCATAATTTTTAAATTTCGTAAGATCATGGGATTCAGAACTAGATGAGACCTTTGAGATTATCTAGTCCAATTCTCTCCTTTTACCTAGGAAGGGAGGCTAAAGCCCAGATGGGTTAAATGACTTGCCCCAAGTTCATTCAACTCCATTGAGCCAGTAACTATATGAAGAGCATTATATTATGTACAAATTATTTATCCAGTCTAGATATCAGTTGTTAACACACCATTCTATTTTATAGTTAAAAGTACAGTAATTTATAATTATACTGCTGAGTTTCTTCTCCCATTTTAGGAATCATTACTGTTAATAACTAACATTTACACAAAGATTGTCAAGGGAATAATTTATTATCTTCAAGCCTTAAAGGTCCAATATCTGCAGTAGGAACATGTGTTGGTAGATACTTTGTGACTGCCACAATTTATCCCATGTTTGATGTGTCTGTGTCTCTATCCTTTGTGAATGTGAAGACTGCTTACTCTTAGAAAACACACACATATGGAGTCCTATACCTTACTTTAGACTTTAGATGGAGTCTTCCTTCCACTAACTATGGTTGCTGAAATCCTCCCAAAAACTGAAACTTCACTGATATACAATCCTCTGGATCAAAAGTCCAGAGGATTATTTTCTTGGCAGTGGTTGATCATCTAGGATGGGAGCTCAGCTAGCCTCAAGTTAGGATACATTAGTTCATTGATCATTTGTTTTTTTCCTATATATTTATGCATCTCATTATTTGTATGTTCCTTTTTTCCTGCCTCCAAATATGATGATTAATAATGTTTATCGTAGCCTGAAATAAAGGGATCTTCAGCTATACTTTGATTTCCGAGGCCTAGACAACCAGTTTTTACATATTTTTTTCACATTCCTTTTTTTTTTTTTTAACGGCCATAAAATCAATCATTTAATTGAAGCTATATATATTTTTTAAAAGGATGAGGTAGTACATTTGATAAAATTATAATTAGGGATAGCTATCAAGCATTTCACATTCCTTTTTGAACAGAAATAAGGGAGCAAACATTCCAATCCAATACTTACACTTCTATTCTGGCTTAGCCAACTACTGCTTTAGGATCTCTGAAAACTTAGAACTTGAGAAAACTTAGAAATTGAGGAGTTATCACTATCCAGTAAGAAATGAAGTTTATTGTATATTTAAAGGAGAAATTGGAGAGCTACTCTTTGTACTATGACATCTAATTAACTAACCTGAGAAATAGTCAATTGTGGCTCAAAGGAGCCCATCTACAGATCAAAAGCCTAAAATTACCTAAAAGGGCCCAGAAAGGCAGCACCTTTGTTTGGTCTTTGGAACTTCAGCTAAAAAAATAACTTCAACTGCCAGTAAAGAATATCTGTACTAGAATATATTCCAGGAACAGAGTCAGCCATTGGCTTAATAATCACACATTCAGGGAACAATTGCTATTAAATCTTGGTGAAAGAAATCAGAAAAGTCTGAATGTGGTTATTTTGTTTCCCATTCCCCACAAAATCAGCATCAAATACTGAAATCAAACTAGGGTTGATAGTCTTAAGTTAATTTGTACATCTGCAACCAAGGTCAAATAAAAACATGAAAAAATCCTTACTTCACATTACAACATACCCTATTACATCTACAAAATATTTCATTTTCTTTCAAAATACTTTTAGGTTAGAATATTTCAAAAAAAATATTCTTTGTCATAGGTCAACTAAACCTATCTATTACCATTTAAAGAGGTATCTGGCAATTTTAATTAGAACATTAATGCAGGATTCTTTATTTGGTAGGGTTCCTGACAGTGCTGAAGTGTCTCACTGAAATCATATGAATAGTTAAAATTATATCCAACAGTCAAATTTATATTTTACAAAGTATTGTCTACACAATAACTCCTATGAGGCAAGTACTACTATGAATAATGATCTTTCCTTCTCTTAATTATATCCTATTTATCTTGCATTTAATAACTTGTTTACACATATTTGTTTGTTTCTCTCATTGGATTGTGAGTTCCTTGAAGTCAGGGACTAGATTTTTCATCTTATATCCCAAACACTTAGCTCAATGCTTGGAACACTTGTAGGCATTTAATAAATGTTTACTATCATAATACTCATTTTAGAGATGAGAAACTAAGGCTCAAAAAGGTCAGCATGCAGCACAAATTCACAAAGCTAATAAAACAATCAGAATCCAAACTCATAGGTTACTAAAGAAATCTGTATTTATTTGTGCTTGTCTAGCTTAAGATTTATTCTATTCTGGTACCCTCAAAATAATAGGGCAAACCTCTTTGTAGTGGCCAGAAATTGGAAACTGAGTGGATGCCCATCAATTGGAGAATGGCCGAATAAACTGTGGTATATGAATATTATGGAATATTATTGTTCTGTAAGAAATGACCAGTAGGATGATTTCAGAAAGGCCTAGAGAGACTTACATTAACTGATGCTGAGTGAAATGAGCAGAACCAGGAGATCATTATATACTTCAACAACAAAACGATGGACGAGGCCCTCTTCAACAATGAGGTGAACCAAATCAGTTCCAACAGAGCAGTAATGAACTGAACCAGCTATACCCAGCAAAAGAACTCTGGGAGATGACTATGAACCATTACATTGAATTCCCAATCCCTCTATTTTTGTCTGCATTTTTTATTTCCTTCACAGGCTAATTGTATACTATTTCAAAGCCTGATTCTTTTTGTACAGCAAAATAACTGTTTGGACATGTATACATATATTGTACTTAACTTATACTTTAACATTTAACATGTATTGATCAACCTGCCATCTGGGGGAGGGGGTGGGAGGAAGGAGGGGAAAAGTTGGAGCAAAAGGTTTTGCAATTGTCAATGCTGAAAAATAACCTATGTATATATCTTGTAAATAAAAACCTATTAAAAAATAATAATAGGGCAAGAAAAAAATAATAGGGAAATTTCAATTTCTTTTTTGGAACCATGATATGTGGCCTTTTTCTTTTGAGTGTCTAGAAAAAGACAACACTCTCTTTATTCAAAGACATTGGTTTTAATATATTAAAAAGTTCCTTTCTTTTGATATCATTAGTAATTGTTCCAATTAGAACAGATGTGGAAGCTTGAATGAGTTAATTTTACATTTTATCACTGATATATCTCCCTCACTGCTACTTGAGAAGCTAAGGGGGTGGGGGGGAGCTTGGCTGAAAAAGATTAAGCCTAAGTGGTGTTTTTAGGTTTTTTTTCTTCAGGGAATATTAGAATAGCAAGAAAGTGAGTAAATGCATTTTTCCTCCACCAGTGAATATTTTTTAATAAGGACAGTATCAAATAAAGGAAAAATAATAACACTGAAGACAATAATGGTAGCAGAGGTGTTTTATATATTCCTAATTCTTATAAACAGCACTTCCAAACAGTTGTTATTTTATAACTTTTTGTTATGTTCCATTCCTAAAAATGTTCCTTTAAGTCATATTTACTCTTAACAAAATTCTCAAACCTTTGAAAATTTATGGGATCTAATAATGGACAGAAATAACTACACCCAGAGAAGGAACACTGGGAAGTGAATGTAAATTGTTAGCACTACTGTCTATCTACCCAGGTTACTTATACCTTTGGAATCTAATACTTAATGTGCAACAGGAAAATGGTATTTACACACATATATTGTATCTAGGTTTTATTGTAACACATGTAAAATGTATGGGATTGCCTGTCATTGGAGGGGAGGGGGAGTGGAGGATAATTTGGAAAAATGAATACAAGGGATAATATTTTTTTAAAAATTACTCATGCATATATACTGTGAAAAAAATTCTAAATAAAAAAAATGAATAAAATTTATGGGATCTTGGATGATATTAAAGTAAAAATTTCAATTCCATAGCCCAAGTCTTCTATCCTTAAAAACTCAGTAAAGAGGTTATTGTTCCAGGTTCTACTCTAAGGCTTGTCAATGACTTACATCTTAGCATTATTAAGTCACATCCTTGTCACAACTCTGGTCTTTCATAAATCTAGGAGAGTCATATTAGTGATCCTGGAGGTGCTAACAGACATTGGAGACTTTAAATGACTTAGGTTCTAATCTCCTGTTATTATACAAAGTGTCTGCATATGAATATAAAAACTCGAGGATGGACAGAAGGTTAGGGAGATAGAGAAAGGAATGGGAAAGGAAAAGTATCCTAGAGTTCTACTTTAGGCACTTACAAAAAAAGAAAGGATATTTATGTTTGGAAGTAGGAAGTAGTCACTGGGCAAGAAGACCCTCTAACCTCTATAATTAATCAAGTGATTGTTGTTTTTCTCAGACAGCAGTCTCAATAGAGCTCACAAAAGGAACCAATGCCGCAAAGAAGAGGAGCTAGGGACAAATCATACTGGACAGCAGCACTCTCTACTGTTTGTGGGAAGGAGAACACTTATAGCAAGTTGCTCAAATTAATTAGCTCAGTTGATTAAATAAAAGCAAACTGGCTTCTTCCCCAGTCTCCAAAGAAGCCCTGCTGCTGTTTAAGCAGACAGGTACAACACAAAAACTCTGAGCATTCTAACATTTCTTAATTAGAATACATCCTGAGAGGTGAGGCAGGCTACAGGCTTAAGAGGGAGTAAAGGCGAAAGTCCCTGGTCATGAGAACACAATTTTTGGTGAATTTCACAATTCTTCTAACGCCAACCTGAAGGCAGAAACACTCTGCTTCACTGATGTTCCCAAGAACCACAGGCCCTCTATAGGTCAAAAAGACTGACTGGCATTTCAAACACCATGTCCATGCCTCATTCTCACCCAGAATCAGGATAAGCTCAATGTTTTCTGAGAAAAAGGAAGACATGATAGACAGAAACAGCAGAAACAGAACCTGCCAGGGCTGATGACTACCAGAGAAGGCTGTCTGACCCAAGAGTTTGAGCTGGTCTTCTTTGTTTCTCATGTTTAATCACAGATCTAACCCTATGTTCTCTCTTGGGACTAGGAGGGACAGTTATCCTCTTTGACAGTTTGACTAAAACTGCCAATTATAGGAGCAATCAGATGGCAATAAGCTTCAACTCCCAGAACTCTATTAGGTAAAGTCATCCAGACACCCCATTATGATGTGATGAACTAGGAAAAAAAACATTTTGACCTACTTAGGGTATAAAAGATATCCAAAAAATGACAAGGCCAGTGGAAAAACTACATAGGTCAATAGTCTCTGAACCTGCCTCTTTTGTTTAGACTCTTATAATTTAAAAGAATACCTGGAATGACCTCTAAGTAACTTCCACATCATTCAGCACTGGAGAAGGGGGCCAAACATTAGGAGGACAAAGGAGAAATATGCTCTCAGGGGTACCCTGCACCAAGCAACAGGGCCACTGGGCAGCTGACCATTATTGTCCAAAACAAAGTCCAGGAACAGGAAAACCAGCTGGCTCCCCAAGTGCCCAGTACTCAGATCTACTTTTAAAAAAACGGTCCCTTCTATGAATAAACTGGTTTCTGATTGGTCAGAACACACAATAGGGTTGGGCTTTAAGCCAATCGGAGTGCTGCTGGTTGGAATGAATCTGAGCAACTGCCAGTCAACTGGCCCAACATTCATCAAAAATTATTTGATTTATCCTATATAAGGGTCAAAGACTTATATGATGTAGAAAGGGAAAAGGGGAAAGACCTTCAGTTTGTATTTTATTTATTTATTTTTTTAAATTCTAATCCTTTTCAGCAATTCTGGAACTTTAAAGTAGGTATGCTTGAGTAATTTGTTGCTATTAAGGGTTTAGGACTCCTAGCTCATCCCTCCCTCCCTACAAATCTCACTGATGATCTAGCTTTTATTCACTTCTCTTTAATCCCCAACTCACCACAGAGACAAACAGAAGTGAAATCTGGTAATACTCTTAAGAAATATATATTCTTGGGGGTATGTATGTGTCAACATCCTATCTAAACCAGGCATGAGAAATTTTCAGTTACTCCATAGCAATATACTGAATAGCAGTATATTTTTATATATGGATGTGCATACACATGTAGATACACACTAGATTGCTCCTGTTCAATGTATTGCTATGGAATGAATCAAAGCCTGTATTTGAGGCAAGTAAATGATTCATTTGCTCCAAGTCAGTGGTGGCGGTCCTTCCTTCTTGAAAAGAATCATGACATCTGGGAGGTGACACCATGACATGGCAAGTGAACTGGACTGAAATGAGGGAGGACTGGGCAAAATTACCGGCCTCACTTTCTCCTCCAGAGCCGTCTGGGTCCAGCGGAAAGACACAGGTTAAGATGACTGGAGCAGGCCCTGGATGAAGGGGAAGTCCTTGATCTTTTTAAGCTAAGGTCTTTAACAGGATGAAGTTTGATTGAGGATATGTCCAATTGAGGCTGTGTTCATTCAGTGAATGGACACTAGGTAAGAATTGAAGCAAAGAATAGCTGCTTTTACCTAGTCAAATCTGAGAGGAGACCTTCAGGATTTCTGACCAAAACAGAAATTGCTATTTATATTTGATCTGAATCAATCAGAATCCAAACAACCACCACCTGGGGTTTGCCTGAGACCTACAGGTAGCCAATCAATGACAGCCAGTGATTTAGGTTTAAGGAATTGTCCTTAAGAAAAAAATCTACCCAATAAACTCCAAGATATCCTGGGAGGGGTTTCAGCAATCAGAAAAAAAAAAAAAAATTACATTCCTTTGGGCAGAGCACTGGCAGGTAAGGATATGATGCCTTATGTACAAAGAAAGAGCTTTGTTGCCCAATTTCTGGTTCAATTGGATTCCCAATGGGGCAGCTCTACTCACAGAGGTTGTTGTTTAGTCCTTTGTTCTTGAAGAGACTTAGTGAACCAAATCCAGGTATCCTGATCTTAAGTATATCCCTCCTCATTTCTCCCTGGCTTAGGATCACAGACAGCATCATAGATTTGGAACTGGAAGAGACTCTAGAGGTCCTGTAGATACAACTCCATTATTCTACAGTTAAAGAAGCTGTTTAAAGGAGCACTTACTTTCAGATGTGTGCAATTCTCTAATAAGGAAAAGAATGAACAGCTCAAAGCCCAAACTTATCCTTGTAATACATATAGAAGCCAATCTGCTTGCAAAGCCCTGGAGTCCTCAAACAAGAGCTTTGCTGCTTTAACAGAGGGATGTTAGCATCGGTAGTCCACTCAGTCATGAAGACAATACTTGGATTTTATGGGAAAATATGAATCAAGGAGTATGAGCCGCTGGAATTTTAAGCTACATAGCAGCTTAGGAAGCTGAAGCTTTTCTACGGGCAAGAGTAATCAAAAGTCTCTCTGCATAGAATCTAGGTCCATTTTGTATCAGATATTGTACTTTAGGACTAAAAGAGCTTTCATTTCAGCTTTAAAAAACAAACAAACAAACAAACCCACTGCCAAAGGGGCAGAGCACAAAATAAGTACTTTCATTTTCCCTTGGAGCCACCCAGCTAAGAAAAGGAAACCCGTTTCAAACAAGACAACTACTGCCGCCTAGATACCAGAGAGATCTAGAAAACTCTTACTTTGCCCCCTGCCGGGACAATGACAGTTCAGCAACAGCAGTGACAGGTGGCGATGATGAAAAAGATAATATTTTCCTCGAGCCTAAAAAGTGCCTGGCCCCAATGGACATAAATGTACAGAGCTTCACAAAATTAGCTCAAATGACCTGTTTCCTACTTCGTTCCCAGGTGAACTGACGCTGGACCTGGAACTGTTCACTCCAGAGCTTGGCTAGCCAAGTCATGGAGAGAGAGTTTCTAAGGGCCCTAAGTGGGGGATATGGGAGAATGGGTGACTGGGGGGGATGGAAGGGGGAGCCAACTGGTGCACTACAAAGACAACCCGGGCTGTAGAATTCTTCGTCCCCACTTCATTTTCAGCACTAAATCTCCAAACTTAAAGCTTTTGCTCGAGGGGACTTAATGAGATTTAGTTTTTAACCTCGGAAGGGAGAGCCGTTCTATCGAGAAACAAAACCGGGCTGTGGCTAGAAGGCAGACCTAGGGCTTCCCAATTTGCAATTCCCCAATAGAACAAATCCCTTTTGTTCTAGTTCCTCCACTAATCGGAGGACAAAAGTTTACAGCAACACCCACAAGGCTGGGTGGATCCCTTCAGTCAGACCCGGAGTAAACCTCGGGATGTTTCTGCTTTCCCGTCCCACCAAACAAACCTGGGGCTGGGGGAGGGTGCAGGAAGGGGACCCCACGGGGATGTGCCGGAGCCCAGCCAGCATCCCCCAGTCCCCCGATCCTATTTATGCCTCAAAAATGGGGCCACGGCTAAGGACCGCGCAGAGGGAAAGAAAATGAACAGCGTGAAACAGTATGGACAGAATCCGGGTCTTTTCAGGAACCCTCTCACTGGATGCGGAGGCCTGGGCCGGGGCCTCGGCCATCTCAGCTCCCGGAGCCAGAGTCCCGCGCGGGCTGGCCTCGGGGCTCGCTCCCCGGACATTTGTGGAGGGGGGCAAAGAGGAAAAGGACCCTCTCCCCAGCGATCTCCGAGCCCACGGGGGTGGGGGATGGAGATGGAGCAGCCTGGCTCCGAGCTGGCTAGGAAGAGCAGGTACGCCAGGCTGCTGACAGGCTGGCCAACGGGAGGGGATCCTCCCCCGAGCCCGCTCCTCTGGGGAGGAGGACGCTAAGACCCAGAGAGACCCAGGGGCTCGCCCAAGGTCACACTGCAATAGCGGCGGGGCCCGACTGTGACTGCGGCTCCAGGGGCTCTAAGTTCCCCCTCCCCCGACCCTTTCTAACAACTCTGGCCGGGGGTCAGGCCCGAGGCGGGGCTCGGTGGGGGGGACTGCCGGGAGGGGGAGTCACGGCGGCTGCGATCATCGCTTCCGCGCTCCCCTCCCCGGTCCCGGGGGGCTCCAGCCCGGCACGGGGACAGGCCCCAGTCGGGCTTGGGGGGCGGAAAGGTGGCGGTCTCCCCACCCCAGTAGCCAGGGCCCACTCCCGCCCTCTCCCCGGGCTCTACCGGCGCCTCACTTACCTTCGGGTTTCCTCGTCATCCGGCAGTTCAGTATCGGGATCGGCAGCCGCCGCCGCCGCCGCCATTACCACATCGCACTCCGCGGCCGCCGCCATCTTACCGCCAGGACTAGGGAGCCGGGTGGGGGGCGGGGGATAAAGAGCACTTCCGGGCTCAGGAGCAACGAGCGGCGCCGTCGCGGCGGCCGGGGCGCGCCCAGAGGGACTATCTCGGGCACGCCGCCCGGTGGGAGGCCGCGCTGGCTGCCATAGCGGCGCCGGGCCCCTTCTGGGTGCAGGGATCACAGTGCGGGCCCAGAGGCGGCCCCGGCTCATCGGGGGTGCCAGCTTGGAAGAGTGTGCGGGGGCACGGAGGGGGACTCCGTGCCTGTAGCCGGCGCGGCCGCGCGCTGGCCCTGGAGACCCGGCTTGGTCTCAGGGTTCCGAGGGCCCTGTCGTCATGGCAACCTGCTCGCGTTCTTCTCCCTTGGCTCAGTGCGGGAGAAAAGGAGAACTGAAGCGGCCTCGGGAGTCCGGCGGACGGAGGGCCGGCCGGCGTACTTGGCAGGGAGGCCCTCGGAGCCCTGCCCAGCCAAGCCAGGGGAACGCGGCCCGCGCCTTTCATCCCCGCCCCGAGATCCCCAAGCGCGGCGGGGCCTCCCCCTCATGATGCTCCGAGCTGTTTTATGGGCCGCCTTTCATGTGGGTCGCCCGGGAGTGCCATCTCAGCACTAACCCGCGGGTGCCCCCTTTGATTTAGGAGGGACCTGCCCGTATCCCCTGGTCCAGGGCCCACCATAAACTCCTGTCCCCGCAGTGCTCTCAGCCAGCCTACAGCACCCGACATGGGGAGGTCACGCCCGAGGCCAGGTTAAAGTAACCCAAACGCCCCTCCTGTTGGCAGCCGTGCAAATCCATGCCCAACCGATGTGGCCCTGCCCCATAAACTCTAGGTTGACAACAGGGATGCAGAAACTACAGGCGCCATGTTAGGCTCTGTTTTCATTTCTGTAGGCCCCCAGTGCTTGGCACATAGTAGGCCTTTAATAAATGCTACTGACAGATCAAAAAGGAGGTTGGTTGTTCCATGTCCAGTCGAATTAATGAGTTCAGTGTTCAATGAAATGAACCGCATCATGGGGTCAAGAGTTTTGGAAAAACCAGGGCTGAATCCTTTCTGGGGCTAAATCCTGTGACCTTTGTATCTTCTTTGGCAAAAGGATGGAGTTGGCATAGATGTGATCTCTCCATCCCTTTCAGCTCTAAAATCCAGGGTTTTCATACAAGTCAGCAAAGGTGTCACCAGCTACAGGAAGCTGCTCCTGATTCCGCACCAGTACTTCTACCCTGCATGGACTTCCTATAAATGTGTCCATACTGTTTCCCTTTCCTCAACTGACAGCATGCTTCTCCTCCGGCAGTGATTTCGTTTTTGTTTTTTTTTTTTTTCTTTACAATTCCTTCAGGGAGAGGCATTTAATAGTAGATGCCTAATGGTGCTTAATAAATGCTTTGTTGAATTGATAAGTGAATCCTGTGGATTTGTATAGTGCTGCAAACCAAGTAAGGGAAATGGGAGAGCTAGCGCACCCTCTACCCCATATCCTTGATCTTGAGATTGCCAGTACCTCCAGACTGGCACTGGTCTGAACCCCCATTCTTCTGGTCTTAAAAGAGTCCCAGAAATCTGCTGACCATCCTTTTCTTTTCCAATTAGGAAAACAAATCCTCAGCATCAGCTCTAGTGGGTAAAGATCTGTGGCCTCCTCAATCCCAGTTTGGTCCCCATGCCATGGCTCTAGAGGGAGCTATGTAACCTCTTCTGCATTCCTTGCTTGCCGGGCTCCTCTTGCTGCTCACCGGATGCAGGGGGGCGGGGATGACTTCAAGGTCTAGGAAGGAAGTGGGAAGTTGCCGCTGTCAGCATCAGCTGCTTCTGCGATTAGAGATTTCTTACCACAGGAGAGACCCCCCGTAGGTAGGTGGCCTCTGTTCTCAGTTTGCTTCTGGGTACCCTGGACATCCCCCGGGTGGAGGGATGGGTGCAGCATCCCAGCACCACCGATAACAGCAGCTATCACTTCCCGTCCTGCCCCGGCTGGACGGTCTTGAAAGTCACAGAGCAGGATGTGGGCTGCCCTTGGGCAGTTGGTGACCAGGGCCTGCTGCAGCTCAGCTCTAGGAGCACACTGCCCAAATAAACTCAAGATTCTGCCCCCTAAAAGCCCTAGTGTGTCCTCTTCCCCTTCGAGCTCCTTGCCCAGGATTTCCTCTTGGGGGATTTCCTCTTGGGGGAGGTCTATCTGGTTCCAATATGGGAATCCAATCTGGGAAGAACCATAGATTACAGTAGTTCTCAAAGTGTGGCCCAAGGAATCCGTGAGGTCTCTAAAATCCTTTGAGAGGATCTACAAAATTAGTTTTTATTTCTAATATGGTAAATATCCATAAATATATTCCACATAAAGAAAAAACT
Organism: Sminthopsis crassicaudata; assembly: GCF_048593235.1. Classification (NCBI taxonomy): domain Eukaryota; kingdom Metazoa; phylum Chordata; class Mammalia; order Dasyuromorphia; family Dasyuridae; genus Sminthopsis; species Sminthopsis crassicaudata. The sequence continues at coordinate 353,187,447 of NC_133620.1, forward strand.
CTTTGGACAGAGGCTCAATAATTTTTAATGGTATAAAAAGCTAAGAGCAAAAGTTTAGAAGTCCTTCATTTGAAGGTGAAGAACCTGAAAATGAGGTTATGTTTTTTGTCCCAGGTTCCAGGACTCTAAGGAATTCTTACTCCATGTGGGGGTTCCCTCTCTTGAGAGTCTTGCCTTTGTCCAGGGTTCCTTCTGTGGGGTCATTTTGGGTCTGACTCCCTTTCTGGGGAGGGCATCTGCCTCTGCTCCCCCTGCCCCAAGGCTTCTTTCTCTAGGTTGAGAATCTTGGGGGAGAAGGGGAATAGGATTAGTTTTTTGGGGATCTGAAGCTATCTCTGAGGAACTCTTGGTCCCAATTCATTCTGTTTAGGAGCCTATGTCTGGTGTTTCTGTGTCCTAGGACCCCTATTGTGTCTGAGAGCCTCTCCTTGGAGGTATATCCTCATGAGTTTTGTTATATTCTCAGCAACAAAATGACTCATACCACCATGAGACTCCTCCCTGCAATCATCCAACACACATATTCAAAGCCCCTTCAATCCTTTCAGCTTTGGCTTCTTTAATCTCAACTCACATCTTTCAATGGTCTTGCTCTACGTTGCTGGTTTGGCAGGATCTGGGCAGCAAGGTGGAGTAGTTCTCACAGAAAGCATTCCTTTCTTGGGCTAAACCCTAACCTCTGCCAGTTAATCTGGCTTAGCCAGACAACTGACTTTGAGATCATTTTTCTTTTAAATTAAAAGGAAGATGAAGGTTGAGATGAAGAGTTATTGTGGCCTTAGCAGGTGGTTCCCAGTATATCCTAGTAGCCAGAGAGACCTAGAAAGAGAGCCTCACGGTAATCCTCCCCTCCCCTCTCCTTCCCAGCTACAAACCCATCAACCCATTAGTTTGGAAGAGTCCTAATCCCCAGTGATTATGTGTCAAATTCAGAACTTGTATCCTCAAGACATCCCGTTCTGAGCTGACCCCTCCCTGTTGTGTCTTCTCCATTTCTTCCCTGCTCTTCATCTCAGTGTAGCCTGTCTCCTCTCCAGGGTAGAGGTCAATGGGGAAGAGCTGCAAAGTGGTTGTGTGTGGCCAGGCTTCGGTGGGAAAGACCTCGATCCTAGAACAGCTACTGTATGGTAACCATGTAGTAGGTAAGTGCTGGGATTCGGAAAGGAGAAATTAGATCTCTGCTCCTCCACACACACACACACATCTAGAGTCCAAGGACCACCATGTAGGCAACCACATCTCGGCCTGGAGAGAGCCCTCACAATAGAGTCAAGAAGAAAGCTCAGGTTCCAAGAAAAGATGCAGAAACAAAAGCTTTAGTTAGGATATTTGCACATTGCTAATTGATGTTTCAAGGAATCATGACATGTCAGAATCTATGTGACAGCTGGACCTCTGGCAGGAAGTCCTGGGTTCAGCCTTACTTTTGACACATACTGACTGTGGAGACTGCTGTAGGTAGCACTCTAAGACTGAAGTTACAAAGAAAGGTGCCTTGGATTTAAATTGGTAGAGGGAGTTTCCTTACCTGAGAATTCCCTATTCCAATGAAATCCAGGTCCTATCACTAATTAAATATCAAAGTGCACTAAAAAAATTTTAGTGATCCCTTGATTCTAACCCCACACTCAGCAACCCTCACTTTTTCACCTTTTCTCACACTTGAGTACCCTCAGACCTTGACTGGACTCTCAGGAAATATCTGCTTTTACTCGCTCCTATTCATTATCCTCTCCTCAAAACAAAAAAAAAAACAAATGAACAAAAAACAACTTATCCCCTTTCCAGGTTCTGAGATGATTGAAACCCAGGAAGACATCTATGTGGGTTCAATCGAGACTGACCGAGGTGTGCGGGAGCAAGTGAGGTTCTATGACACACGAGGCCTTCGAGATGGGGCAGAACTTCCCAGGCACTGTTTCTCCTGTACAGACGGCTATGTCCTTGTCTATAGCACTAACAGCCGAGAGTCCTTCCAGAGAGTGGAACTACTCAAGAAGGAGATTGACAAATCAAAGGACAAGAAGGAGGTATGAATCACCACATTATACACAACTCAGCCCCAATCTTTCTTTCAAATTACCTTATTAATGATGACAGTTTTAAAAGTACTGATCATATAAGAAGACTGGGGAAGATGGGAGGATAGGGGAGGGACTTTGGAAGGGGTATGTGGATTGGGATTGGGAAGGTGGGGAAAAAGATAACAGGGATAGAGTAAGAAGAAAGGCTGAGAAAGAAAAGAGCAAAAATAAGATGGGAAATTCACAAATAATAATTTATAACTTTCAAAGTAAATCGGATGTTTATAGCAGCTCTCTGCTATAGCAAAGAACTGGAAATTGTAGGGATCTCCATCAATTGGGGAATGCCTGAATAAGTTGTAGTATATGGTTGCGATGGAATACTACTGTGCTATGAGAAATGATGAGTTTGTTGATTTTAGAAAGCATGGAAGGACTTGCATGAAATAGTGAAGAACAAAATGAGAAGAATGAGAAAACTACGTAATAGCAATGATATTGTTTTAAGAATATTTTGAGTGACTGTCATATTGACTATTATAAATACATAAATTGGGGCAGCTAGGTGGCACAGTGGATAGAGCACCAGCCCTGAATTCAGGAGGACCCGAGTTCAAATCTGGTCTCAGACACTTAACTCTTCCTTGCTGTGTGACCCTGGGCAAGTCACTTAACCCCAGCCTCAGGGAAAAAAAAATAAATGCATACATACATACATACATACATAAATTAAAAAATGGAAAGATGAGTTATCTATATCCAGAGAAAGAACTAATAAGTAGAAGTATGTAAAGAATAATTTCACATTTATATTCCTATTTATGTCTAATGATAGTTATCTGTAGAGTGGAGCAGAGTAAGGGGAGAGAAGAGAAAAAATAAAAAATTTACATGATAACTGTGTATATATATATAATAGCAAATTATATGTGATAGATTTGCAGTTTCATGTGCAATCTTTATTTTTTAATCATGCTGTTACAGAAATGCTTTATTCCATAAATTTAAAATAAAATTAAAAACAAAAAGAAGGAGCTACGTATGGCAGGCAGAGTTGCTCTGGAGAGACCTTAGGGGTTAGTGGAGGAGGTATACGGTCCAAGGAGGCCACTACTGTTTTATTTGGGCCTGCCAGATCTCCGATTTCTGAGCCCTCAGAGGACTGCAGAGGGACCTAGGGCAGGACTCCTTTAGGTCTCCTAGGAGTAAGAAGACAGTGGGCAGAAGCTGGAATTGAGAGCATCAGGACTTTTTGCTGTCATTCAGTCATATTTGACTCTTGGTGACCCAATTTGGAGTCTTCTTGGCAAAGATATTGGAGGGTTTATCATTTCCTTCTCTGCTTATTTTATAGATGAGAAAACCGAGGCAAACAGGGTTAAGTGACTTGCCCAGAGTAATCTAGCTTAAATAACTGACTGAGATCACATTTGAACTCAGGTCTTTATGACTTAGGCCAGCATTCTATTTACTGCTCTCATCAGGGACCTTACTAATTACGGTAACCAGCAAAGAGAACAAGAGTTGTGCATAAGGAAGGGACCAGGTGGGAGAGGAAGCTTCCCACATAAACAACATGCCCAGACAGTAGAGCATGTTTTACAGATGCCATGCTCTGTAGAGCTCTGTAGCATGGCATAAGATTGCTTGAGGCTACACCAAATTTTACAATAAAGATAGAGAGAAAAAAAAGAAAACTATCCCAAATTCATCACCCAGACTTTAAAAAAAAAATAGATTTTCATTGCTGTTTTGTTTGTGGATCTCCTAGGTTTTTCCTTGTGTTCCTACCCTTCCCCCTTCCCCCTCCCACACAGTTATTTATATCAAAAAAGAAAGAAAGAGAGGGAGGAAAAAAATCAAATCGATGACCACAAAGAATCTGATGTTACACATAGTTAGTATTCCATACCTGCGGACCCTTACTTCTGCAAAGGAGTTGAGAGAGCTGTATCTTTCCTCTCTGTTCTTTGTTGCCAAGCTTGTTTCTTTCTAATTTTGTAACCTTTTTCTTGCTCTTGCCATTTACATTGTTATAGTCATTGTGTATGTTGCTTTTCGGACTGCTTCCTTCCCTTTGCACGAGTTCTCTGGATTCATTATGGTCATTTCTTAAAATTTCTTAGACTTTCTCTACTCCCTACCCCTTTTCGCACGAGAATTTTTACATGACCCCGAGTACATAGGTATATAAAATAGATACACAAATCAAACATTTACTGATAAAAAATCTTATTTCGTGACTCGGTTATAAGAGCCCATGTAGAGTGAACCAGTCTTAAAAGCTGCTCCTAGAGCACAGTTTGTTTAGCTGCTCCCGGTAGATCTCACTGCCTTTGTTTCAGTCACTTGCTCCTCCCACACACAAAAAAGATCTTGTTTAGAGCAGAGTGCAAGTGCTGGGAGAGGCGGAGCATGCGCTCCTGACCCGGTGCTTTAAGCAGCCATGGTAACTGACATTTGGAGTCAGTAGGCCGCTTTAAAGTTTACAGGAGATTTCATGGACAGGATCAGTTTCTAAAATATGAGGATCCCGGGCTTAGACTGAGGTGGAGAGAGCTTAAGTGACTTACATGTAGCAACTATTAGACCTCTGCATCAGGATTTGAACCCGGGGCTTCCTGCCTCCCGGTGCTGTCTTCACTCTGCCCCTGTCCGCGGCCCTTTCCCAGGTCACCATCGTCGTCCTTGGCAACAAATGTGACCTTCAAGAGCAGCGTCGAGTGGACCCCGATGTGGCCCAGCACTGGGCCAAGGTGGAGAAGGTGAAGCTGTGGGAAGTCTCGGTGGCGGACCGCCGCTCGCTGCTGGAGCCCTTCGTCTACCTGGCCAGCAAGATGACCCAGCCCCAGAGCAAGTCGGCCTTCCCTCTCAGCCGGAAAAACAAGGGCAGCGGCTCCTTGGACGGCTGAGGCCCCGCTCTTTGCACCTGCCCCTCCCCAGGTCCCCTCCCCATCCTGCCTCCCCCAGGCAGCCCGCAGGGGGGCGCCCCACCTCATCTCACTCTGCCGCTTCTCTCCCTCCCAAAAAGCGCCAGCTGTTCCACAGCCGCCGCTCCGGGCCCTGTCCGGTCTGTCAGGGCGCGGCTGTGGCCCCCAGGACCTGCACCCGCACGGGCCCTGGGAAAGGGAGCCCAGCAGGAGGCGCGGGAGGGCGAGGCTCCAGGAGGCCGAGCGCGGGGAAGCACCTGGAGTTAGGCGCTCCCCTCCGGGGCCTCAGTGTGGGATGAAGGACCCCTGCGGTGGGAGCAGGGCCCGGCCTCCGCCCCTCCCGGCCGGGTGGTCTGGGCCAAGGGGCGCTCCCCTTATGGGCCTCCCCATGAGGACGGGATGGCTCCGGAACTCCTTCCATCCGGCCCCAGCCCTCCTGTCCTCTAGCTGTTAGTACCGTGAAAGCGCTCCCTTTGACTTCAGCCACCAGGGGGCAGAAACACAGCCCGCAGCAGCTGCTCCGAGCCCTTGCGGGGAACCGGGCTGCGGCAGACAGGGATCCTCCTCCTACGGGGGATAGACTTAGGGCTTCTGCTGGCCCACCGCGCTCCCGCTCCCGGTGGTGGGGGTTTTAAATATTTAATTTTAACCTGTACTGCATTTATAACTACCCCTACCTCCTATAACGAAGGATATACATGATGTATGCTATAGAACTATCCCATAATGAATTATACATGACCTATACTGTACCAACTACCCCTACCTCCCATTATGAACATACATGACTTAAACTTTAAACTATTCCTACCTCCCATAATAAATGTGACCTATACTGTATAACTGTCCCTACCTCCCACAATGAAGCATATACATGATGACCTATATTGTATTTGTAACTGTCACTACTTCCCATAATGAACACATGGTTCTGTATCTATACTTACTCCGACCTCCCATAAGGAAGCACATCACCTGTACTCTGTGTATAACTGCCCCGCTTCCCACAATGAAGCCTATGCACAGCACCTCACATCCCCCAGGGCTGGCCGGACAAAGTGGCCCCCGCAAGCCTCAGTGACTGATCATCAGTTAGGTATGTGCTCCGGAAGGGAGGACGCTTTGCCGCGGTGTGCCTTTCGGCCCCCATCAGGCACCCCCTTCCCAACTCGCCGGCTGTCAGGTGAAAATATCACCTTGGGGTACTTCGAAAGCCTCCTCAGCCATGCCTAGCACAGGGAACACAGTGGGGCAGAGGTAATACAGACACACCTGAACTCCAGATTCTTTTATTGACGAGTTGGACATAATAAAGCCACAAGAGCTTGTTATAAAACCCCCCCCATCCCTTTTCTTGTTCTCCCACTGGAAACATCTGAAGAAAAAGCAGGCAGAGGATACTGGCCAAGTCCTAGGAGGTAGGGCAGGGGAGGCCTCAAAAACACCGTTAGAAATGTGGGGTCAGGCTGGGTCCCACTCCAATTTTACTGCCTGCGTAGATGTAGAGGGTGCTGGGGTCTGGCTGTGAAGAAGGAATGGCTTTTCTGAAGGAGGGAGGGGAAAGTGCACGGGAATAGAGTGGGGGTGCAGAAGCGGGGAACAAGGAGACAAAGCCTGTTAGTTCCATAAGATTTAAAAGACAGGAGGCACGGAGTGCTGAGAAGGTGCAGACGCTGGCCAGGCATTCATCCCGGAAGAGAGCAGAGCGGGATCTGACAAAGGGCCAAGTCTAGGACAGGAAGGGGCTTTCATAGCCAAGCCAAAGAATGGGACTACTGCCATTCCCACCCAAAGCTCTCTCCTCGCTCCCCCCCCCCCATCACCATAGATCCTTCAGAGAAGGAAGGAGTCTCCTCCCTCCCCGATCTCAGCACTGCCCAGACTTGGAATTGTCCCTCTTCTCCCCCAAGTCCACATACTCCCTAAGGAGAATACTGCCCCAACCCCATCTTCTTCCCTCACAACATCCCCTTCCCGTGGTCCTCCAAAGAATTATGTGAATCGGGTGGAGAGGTCCTTTTGGTGGAAGACATCCCCCAAATCAGGAAGTAAAGGTCATAAACTTGCCCCTTGCTCTTGGGCCACAGAGAAAGAAACATACTTGGCAAAACTAAAGATGCTAAGAATCCCGGGGTTGGGAGCCCGCCAGTCAGAGGCAGGCCCTGGGGTAGGGGGATAACCAGATTTGCCTCCCTCCCGTTTCCCTTGAAAAGTGAGAACACCATGGAGCTGGCTTTGGAGATTTTGCATAGATTGTTGGGAGTCCGTTAGCTCCTGGAGCTGGGGAGACCTTGGCTGTTGGCTACAGGGCCATCTGAACTGCAGGCTCCAGGGATGGCACCAGATAAGTTAGGGAATTTATCTGACTAGGGACTGAGGGAGACGATTGATTCCGAAGCCCCACAATGGCAGGGGTTGGCTACCTGGCCTGAACTGGAAGTACTAAGCACACGGTCAGATTTAGTTGGGAGAGACCTTACGGGCCATCTCATCCAATTCTTGTGGAGGGAGAAGATGCTGACTCTAAAAGTGGGCTTCGTCTCCCCCGCATCGGATCGTAGAGACGTTGCTCCATGGCTAAGAGAGCTGGGAAGGAGCTGGGAAGCAGAACTGCTGGGAAGTTGGGATCAGTATGGAGCAAAGACAATGGGCCCGGTGGCAGGACGCACGGCGGCTGCTGGTGACCGGAACAGGGCAGGCCCCAGCATGGGGGCCGGGAAGAGAGTGGTGGCCGCTGGGGCTGGCCGGAGAGCCAAGGGCCCTGGGAGGGTGCACACTGCAGCAGTCGGGAGGGGGCTGGGCAGGAATCGGGCTGCCAGGGTCTTGGTAAGTTGCTTTTGCAGAGCCAGCTTAGACTACAGAAAAAGACACAAAGTTTATGACTGCAAGAAACTGCCCACCACCACCTGTCCCCTATCCTTCCTCCCCAGACTGGGCTACATGAAAATATGCTTCCCAATCTCATTTCCTCCTCCTTCCTCCTGCCCCCTCTCTCCCAGAAGCACATGGACCAAACTTTCTTCTTCATCACCTGTCTTCCTGTCTGGGGGTGGGGATGGGAAACCCTAGGAATTAAAAGGGCTGAGAAAGAGAAGATGAGTGGCTGGAGACTGTTTCCAGGGGACCCTCGCCCAAACATACACCCACCCCTCCCTTGCATGCCCTCATAACTGGCGTTCCATCCCACCTGCTGGAAATTCTTGGACCCAGCCCAAGTCAGAGAAAGGCCAAATTCGGCCTCCCTTCCCAGAGCAGGCTCAGGAAGGGGTGGGCTTCCTTCCTGCTGCACGCCATCACCACCTCCTGATGTCTCTCCCTGACACTGTCCTCCCCCCCCCCAACCAAACTCCTATCACCACCTCAGCCCTGTCAGCTCTGCCTGGCTCAGAGCTGCCCACCCAGTCTCCCCGTCCCCAGGACTTATGGGGTGCCACGTTCAGCGACAGGTACCTTGAGGATATTCACAGCCAGCGCCCCATGTTTCTGTAGCTTGCTCTGCTGACTGACCTTAGCCTTCAGGGGTTTCCCTGCCAGCCTGTCTTTGTGTCTTCGGCTACTCATGTGCTGAAAGACATGGCACAGACAGGGTATGGCTGAAGCAGATTCCCCCAGGGCCTTACCCCTGTCATTCAGGCTAGGGGAGGAACTGAGGGAAGGCAGGAGCTGGCCTCCCCACTTTGCCCACCTATCTCCTCCCTCCCAAGTGTAGCACTTATCCTTTACTGGGCCATCCACCATCCCTTCTCTACTCCAGGGCACTCTTACTCACTGCTCCCCAACTCATTCCCCCTCTCCCGTCTGCTCTGACCACCCCGACCCTAGCCGTCCCCACCTCCATCCCTTCCCACATCTTTCTTTTCCCCACCTGCTTGAGCTGGGTCTCAGAGTTGACATGGAGCTGACAAAGAGCACAGTGGAAAGAAGGACTTGGGCCCGGCTTGCCAGCTGGGACCCCCCCCACACGCTTAGCCTTGTGCCTGGCCCCTCCCCGAGGCACGATTCGGCCCCGGCCCCTCCGAGGAGCTCCCCGATGACCATCCACCATCCACTTGTGTTTAGCTCCTAGGAGGGGAGAGAAATCCCATCAGGGACCAAGGGTGGGAATACAGGGACAAAGGCCTCTAGGATATCCTGTTCATGCTGGACGCCAGGTATCCTATGCCTTGGTACTGATGCCTTTTCTCAGCCTCCCTCCTCACTTCCATGCCATAACCCCCGATTCCTAGCCCCTTCTTTTGGGCAGTCTTTCTCCTCGTCCTCTGCCTCCTAGTCTGTAGAGCCCCTTGAAGAATAGTAGTTCGTTGCTTTTATTTGTAACTGGAGAAAGTGCTAAATTTCAATTCAAATGTACAGATACCCTGAAGTCTGTCTACAGACACTCCCCTGCCAAGGAGGGCCCAGGTTAAGAACCCCAGTTCTAGAGTCTCAGAAGCCTTCTATCCCTTGGCTTCTCCCTCCCAGATCACTCACCTCCAGAGACTGGAGCTGAGACTAGGGGACGTCCTTCCCCAGGTCTATCTGGGCAATCAGAAGATCAAAGCTGCCGTACCTTCCCCACTCCCTGCGCTCCAGAATGGGCAAAAAGTATAGATTTCCCCTCTTCCTCCCCTAGCACCCCCTTTCTCCTACCCCCTACAGTGCTCACCTGTGTTGTGGGCCTGGAGCTGTGAGGCTGAGTTGACAGTGACCTTGCAGGTAGGACAGTAAAGAGGGCCCTTCTCATTCTGGTTGTCAGCACCCATGTCGCTCCCGGCCCCCATTCTTGGACCAGGTGTCTCAGCCCCCGGCCCTGGGGACGAGGGGGAGCAGGAAGGGGAGGAGGATGACGAAGAGGCATCTGAGAGGTCCAGGCCGGCCGACTCCCTGGGAGTGGAGTCCAAAGTCTTCAGCAGAACTAACGGGGATCCAGGAGAGGAAGCTGATGAAACAGAAGGCGTGGGTCAGGGGTCCCAGGCACAGACTCGAAGTAGTAATTAAATGGCAAAATGAGCAGGAATCCCCGGCTCCCATTACTTGAAGTTTGATGAGAAACAAGCCCAGGCTACCATACCCTTGTTCTGGGGTTCTCTGGCAGCTCTGCTGTCAGGAGGAGTGGCAGGTGGACCAGGGGCTCTGTCCCGAGCTGGAGGGTAGGTCCTCTGCTTGCCCTTGGCAGCCTCCACAGCCTTGACCTTCCGGGCATGTTTGTGGCCTTTGTAATGAGCTTCAGCCTGGTTCTAAAGGAAAGCAGCAGGGCACGAAGGCACCATTCGTTCATTTATAGTCACTCATTCCTGAACACCAACCGTGCATAAGCTTGTGCTGGGCATGAAAGGTTCAACAAAGCCCTCCCAATCTGGCTCCAATATCCTTTCTAGCTCTATTATTTTATATCATAGTTAATATATAATATTACATCTATTTTTACTTATTATATTTCATAGTAATATTAACTTTATCATATTTAATAATATTATTAGTATTAAATTAATACATTTCTATATTGTTTCTAGCTCTAAGTCATTTAAGTGATTCATCGAAGAGATTGCTGGACTTAGACTTGAGTTCAAAAGTTGTCTCAAACAGTAGCCGAGGGACCCTAGGCAAGCCGTTTAACTCTTGTCTGCATCAGTTTCCCCATTGTGAAATTGAGGTAATAATAGTACCTACCTCAAAATTGTGAAGATCAAATGAGGCAAGTTATGCAATGCACTAAAGTGCTACATAAATGGGGGCTATTATTATTTTACATGATAATAGTTATAATGGTTTACACTTATAGAGTGCTTTAGGATTTGCAAAGCTCTTTATATAAGATTCTATTTAAGCCAATCAAAAAGCCAGTTGCTATTATTCCCATTTTACAGATGTGGTATCTGAAATTTAAAAACTTGCCCAGAGCCACTCAGGTAGTAAGAGTCAAAAGTGGAATCTGAACCTAGATTTTACTAATTCCAAATCCAGCATTTGATCCACTAGATGTTCTTTATTCCCCAACTTAATATCCACTCTGTGCATTGATACAAATAAGCCTCTAGGCCTGAAATGGAACCTGTGGAAAATCTCTCTTGAAGATTGCTTAGCTTTTGCGTCTTTCATGAAGTTTTCCCTCTCCTTCCAGGACTCCCACCTTCACCAGTTTTCTCTCCCTCTCCTAATTTTCTTAAAACACTTTGCTTGAATCCCTCCTTTGTTCCTGTTACTTTCCGCCTTCTATCATGCTTCTTTCAGCAAAGATCTCAGAACCTACTACTAGGCTCTCAGTTCCTTGAGAGCACTTATGATTGGCAACACAAATAGAAAAATAGATAGGAATTAAGTCTTTTCCACAGAAATAGAGGGATGTGAAGGGACAGGGGAGTAAAGGAATAGAGACTGAAAGGAGAAGTAAGAGGGGAGTAGAGAATGACATAGGCAAGATGAGGAGAGAAAGCAGCATAAAGAGAGTGGAGAAATGGAGAAAAAATTTTAGGAACACAGGAGATTATACCAGATAACAAAGATCATGAAAAGGTAGATTTAGAGCTAGATGTTAAAGCTATCTAGTCCAACCCCTTCCTTTTACAGATAAGGAAATTGAGAGCCAGAGAAATGACTTGCACATAGTGAGTGATAGAACCAGGACTCAAAGCCCCCTTTTCTGACCCCAAGTTCAGCACTCTTTCCAAGTATCTGAGTCACATCTTCACCTTTCCCCTTCCTCCCAAACAAATCTGGATCCCATTTTCCTTCCAAACACTCCTGCCATTCCCTCTGAGAGCTCCCCATTCATTAGACCTTCTCCCTTTCCCTCCACTTAGCTCACCGAAGAGTTGAACCTCAAGTGGCAGATGTTACAGGAGATAAACAGCTTCTTCTTTATAGGGGAGGGGACTCCAAAAGTGTGACTGATTACTGCTTTCTGGACTGGGTCCATCTGTGAGGTGAGGTGGGGTGAGAGAGAACAGCAATTATGAGCCCTGCCCTCGCCCTGGGGAGGAGAGGGTTAAGCAGGAAGGCATTGTGGTTAGATATTAGGAAGAATTTCCAAACCACCATGGGTGAGATACCCAGGAATAGAGAGAAACAAAGACAACCGGGCATCCACTTTCCTGGAAAGCCCTGGGAGGACTCTTGTTAGTCTGAGATGGGGTTGAGGAGGAAGACAACCTGCACAGAAATGGGAGAAAGACCAGGAGGTCCTTCAGAAGCCGTGATTTAGGGCCACAAACTGTCCTGATGACAGCATTGATCTTCTCTGCTACCTTTTCCACTTTTTCTGTTTCACAGATACATGCACAAAATAATCAATAAGTATTGGGAAATAGAATATATGTATAAAGAAGCAGAAAGAAGGTAAAGAAATTCAGTAAGGGAGCTACTCTCCCTCTCCTCCCAAAGAGGAAGTCTCTTCTGTGTCTGAGCTGTTTCAACCCTAATTTAGCCTTTGTATCCTGCCTGTCATGGCATGAGTAATTATCTTTTCAGCTTTGCCATTTTGAATGGGACTGAAAGCGCAAGCTCCTCTAATAATAATATCTCTAGAGAGGGTGAGAAGGGTGAAGATGAAAGCAGCCAGAGACATAAGGAAGAAGCAGTGGGGCAGCTTGCTGTGATGGAAAGTGCTGGCTTTGGAGTCAGGAAAACCTAGGTCCAGATCCTACCTGAGACCCCCCCAGGCAAGTCACTCGGCCTCAGCCTCCTCATTCGTAAAATGAAGGTACTGGGCTAGATGGCTCTAAAGCCTTTTCTTAGCTCCAAGTCTCCCATTTTCATACACAAGCAGAGAGACACACAAAGAGAATTTCTCTCTCATTCTCCACATTCCACACTCCCTTGGCTTCTCTCCCCCCAGAGCTTCTGGTGAGGCTCCAAGTTCTTCACCACTTTCAGCTGTCCCCTAAGAGGAAAGGGACCCTCGTGGCTTCATTACACTGGTTAGCTTTGCAGAGATTGGGAAATCTCATTTGTCCCGGGGACTAGATCTGAACAGGGAAGTTAGTCTCAAGGAGGAATGAGGACACCTATGTATGGGGTTCAGGAAACAGGGAAGGAAAAGACAACTGATTTCTGGGATAAAAAGGGAAGCTCAGTACTCAGACCCCTTCAGCTGGTCCCCTCCTCCCGTGTCCTGGACCCTGCTCTCCCTCTCCCCGTCACACCACCACTCTCTCCACACATACCGTGCTGAAGTTGGGGAAAAGGCTGAGTGGGGCTGCACCATTGAAGTGGAAGGTCAGGAAGTGCTTGATGTCCAGTGGGGGCTGCAGGGGCCGAGCAGGCAGGGGCAGCGAGGCCAGCAGAGGATTGGGGGAGCTGGAGGCTGGGCCTAGTGAGGGAGGAAGAAGGGGTAAAACAGGGAATCCAAAGCTGACTGGGCAAGCTCTGGAGCTCTGCCAAGTGCCACGGGCCAGGAGGAACCAGGGGGCTTCGGCCGCATTCTCTGCCCCCTCCTAAGAATGAGTTATTCTCACAGCCAGAGGCAAGATATTTATTTGAGGGGGGAAAAGGACTGCCATTTTTATGAGATGGATTTTTCATATACTCTAAATCTCAGTTGGAAAAATGGAGGCTAGAACCCCCAAACAAATTAACTCACCAAAGTATGATTAGAAGTCAGGGGATAAATTGTATAAATCCCAGGACTGAGCTCTCCCACCTCCAAATGCTCATTTCCCTTTCTATTTATAAAGGAGTTAAATCACTGTGAAGAGAAACAATTCTAAAAGACTTAAGAACTCTCATTAATCCATTGACCAACCATGATTCCAGGGAACTGTTTCCAAGGTTCATTGCTATGTACCTCTGGTCAAAGAAGTAATGGATCCAAGATTCAGAATGCATTTTCAGACATGGCCAATGTGGGGATATGTTTTACTTAACTGAATATTTCTCACAAAGCTTTTTTTTTTTTTTTTTCTTTGAGAGGAGGAGTGGGAAGCAGAAAAAGAAAGGTTAATTGAAAAGTAATTTTAAAAAGTGAATTAAATAGGGGCAGCAGCTAGGTGACGCAGGGATAAAGCACTGGCCCTGAAATCAGGGGGATGAGAGTTCGAATCTGGTCTCAGACACTTAACACTGTCTGGCTGTGTGACCCTGGGCAAGTCACTTAACCCCAATTTCCTCAGGAAAAAAAGTGAATTAAATCCCCTTCTGTTTATCATAAGAAGCATGTAGTCAATTTATCCATCTTCCAGTTGCTGGCACCTTTTCCCAGGTGAGAAAAGAGAGGCAGGGTCATTCTACCCACCGCCCACCCCCACCCCCACTTCATTACCAGGTAACCCAGCAGTGAGAAGGTGATATCCACAACAGACTGAGGGAGGAGGGATAGGGAATAAAAGGTATCAAGTTAGGGTTGAGTTAAATCAGTGGCAGTATATTTTTTAAAGAGAGGTATGTGTGTGTGTGTGTGTGTGTGTGTGTGTGTGTGTGTGTGTGTGTGTGAAAGGCATCACACCCATCCTTTAATCAGAAAGTATTTTTCTCCCTCCCAGGGGATCTTCTTAAAAGGATCTTCCAAAGGATTGAATCACTCCCTTGTTGGGCTTTCTTTACTTTCCTAATCCAGTATTCCTCAGCTCAGTAATTTAAACCCAATCTCCTTTTCTTCTTACAGTCTAACCAACACAATTCCATAAAAATTAGATATATATCTAGTTCCCGAGGACACAAAGACAAAAAGAATTCTGCTTTCACAGAATTTGCATCCTTCCCTTCATCTCATTCTCTGACAAGGACATTTCTTCTTCCTTCCCTTCATGGAATGAAGCTACTATTTACCCCCCTCTGCCTGGGAGCTTTTCAGACCTCTTGTAGGTCCCTAACAGAGGCTTCAGCAAATAGCTCTCAGCTCCCCATCTTTAGTTTGAAAAATCCCAACTCCTTTGGGCTCTTTAGCAATCTCCTCCCAAGTGGATTCTTTAAACCTGTTTACAACAGCCAAATAGTGGACAAAAGGTTCACCAGATGGGTTGTAAGTCTTCCCTTCTTTACAAGATGGCCTAGAGGAAACTCCAAGCCTCTCCTGCTCACAACAACTATCCAAAGAAATTGGTCATTTTCTTGTAAGTAGAGAAATAGGCCTGCCCCATTTCCAGGCCCATGATGGAAGGAAGTCTTTGGAGCCAAATGGTTAAGCATCAGAGCCTTTCACTCACACAGAGAGGCAAAACACACAAAGAAGGTGGCCAGAGGAGGGATGGAGAGAGGAAGATGGGAGACCCTAGTCCTGGGGCCCAGAAGAGTAGGGGGGGAAGAATATGGAAGGAGCCTAGAGGGATAGCTTCAGCTGTGGAGATTTCCACTAACCACAGAAGCCTGTCTCTCTGGATTGATGGAAGGGACTAGTCCACCCAGAAGATCATCTCTGAAAAAGAATCTTGGGGCAATGAGAAGGAGCTTCTAATGGGGCTCTTGGGGGCAGCAGGTCCAGCATCCCCAGCTGGGAGACAGAGCTTTCTGAGAGGGAGGAGACAGCCCAACTGGCTCAGTCCAACACCCCCTCTCCCACACACACACACCAACAGAGATTGCAGGACGTTGGGAGTCAAGAGTTAGGATGGTTCTATTTTATTGTATTCCAAGATGCTGGACTCAATGGAAGGTTAAAGATGGGGAAGATTGTTATTCGCTTCCATACCCACCCAGCCACCCATCCCATCTCTGAGCCCACAGGAGGAAGCAGGGGAGACTCCCGATACTCACTGACATGACAGTTTGCAACCTGTCTGGCTTCCTCACCAACTACCACCTCATCAGATGGGGCTTGAGGTAATCTGCTCCAATAGTCTTTTTTCTTTTTGGAGGGGGATGGAAGGAGTAGCAGCAGTAGCCACAATGAGGGGTACTCAAGCAAGCCATGGAGAGGACATTTTTACTCCCCATCACCTGCTTTATAGGAATGGATATGTGTGTGAAGGAGAATTAGAATGGGGAAAGGGTATAAGAAAAGGAAATAAAATATACATATATGTATATATATATATATATGTGTATATATATATATATATATATATATATATATATATATATATATATATCACATTTACTTGGGTGAGGTTGAATTAAAAGCAGGAATTGTGATTTTGTACTCTCTTTGGTCTCAAGGGGCTGGAGGGGAGATAAGAAGGGAGCTTGGAGAAAACCAAACTTTAATGTAAGAGGAAGAAGAAAATAAATAGGAATTTATTCTACTTGGAACTTTCTTAAGTTCTATCATAGCAAAAACCAAAACAGAAACCAAACTCATCTTTGTGAGCATTGTCTCTAATTCTATAAAAGATAAGAGATTTATTAAATATATCTGTGTATATATTTATATGTCTATGTACACCTTTCTGTACACAGATGCCTTGGACATCTTAGCTTGCAGGGTGGAAGGGGTAGTGAAGATAGGGGCCTCCACTTCCAACTAACACTGAAGGTATTGTGCTATAATAAGGATGAACAAACTACCAGAGCTGGGAACGACCTTAGAAATCACCTAATCCAACTCCCTCATTTCAGAGAAAGGAAGATTCAGACAGAGGCTGTGTCTTGTGCAAATACAGAGACAGAACTCTAATTCAGGTCTCCCAGTTCCCAATCCTTCCTCTTGCCATGATGGCCTGAGCTCATTGGATCCCAAAAGGTGACAAAAGCAGGATACAGAGATAGACAGACAGGATCATCTTCTCTCCCATCCCCAGCAGAAACACAAAGTTCTTTTCTCATTCCTAATTGTTAATGTTCACAACATCCATGAAAATTTTTACCAGGGGTCAGGAGACAAAAATGCCCACGTGTTTAACACAAAGCTTTGGAAAGGACTCAAACATAGGGAATGAGTTTAGTCCCTTCCCATCCTCCCTAACTTTCCACCTCCTTATTCAAGCTGAACCCAAATTGCCGAGCCTCTCCTCAGCCCTCCCCACTCTACATCCTGGGCAAGAGCAAGTTAGCTTCAGGGCACACAGGGTGACAAAAAACAACGGGAAGGAACATGGGACAAGGTTATGCAAGCCAGGAAGAGGGGTTAAACTCCCATCCAGGAATCCAAAATCACACAAGAGAAACCCCAAGTGAGATATGGAAAGGGGACCTTCTCATTTGATCTGTGTACCAAAAAATTCCACCCCACTCCCTCCACTCTCAAACAGTTCAATGGCCAAAGCAAAGTCGAACTCGTGGAGTGGGGGGCCGTCCACTGCGATCTTCACCACGTGGCTTCCCTGGACATCGCCCCCATCTCCCTTTCCCTGGTCCCACCACCGCAGCTCCCGGCTCCTGGCCACCTTGTCGAGAAGGCTGGCACCAGCAGGTAGGACCAAGACCAACGAAGCCAGGATGGCAAAATCAGGAAAGAGCTCATGCAGCTCCGAGTGGGCACAGACTAGCTTGCAGCAGAGATCTCGAGGGCCCAGGGGACCCAGACTGAAGACAATGCGTTTAAAGAGCGGGAAGTCACTCAGTGCCCGCTCACCAACCACTACAGGGGCATAGGCCTGGAGCAGTAACCTAAGGGCACCTTCCCCATGCTCTCCCAGCTCTTCTAGGGACTGTGGGTAGCGGCGAGAGTCAAAGATGGAAGCAAACGCAGCCACGATGTCCAGAGAGGGCCCTGGGAAGGAGTCCCATAGCCCCCTCCTCAGAGAGTCTAGGAAGGCCCCCCGGAGATCTTCAAAGCTCTGGATGGTTGTTGGGGAGCAGTCTGTCAGCTCCACCCCCTGATAGCAGTAGTGGCCACTGCCCCCATTGCCAACTGGGCTGGGATTGTCCAGGGCCTGCAGGAAGCTTTGAAAGTGGGGTCCTTCTGAGCCTCTCTGGGCCTGCAGGGAGGCAGCAGTGGTGATGACTAGGGGCGGGAGCAGGGCCAAGTCAGGCTCCTCGGGCTGAAGGAGGAGACTGAGCTTCTGCAGAGTGGGCAGAATGTCCAGGAGCAGGTGAGTGAAGGCAATGAAGGTGAACCTCCGGAGGGCAAGGGCCAGCGCCTGTGTGAGTGGAGAAGGGGGGGAAGTGGCCTCCAGCTTGGGCACCAGGTGGGACCAAGAGGCAGCCACAGCTTCAACAGCCGGCAAGATGGATGCCCAGGGCACCCGCTGTGGCCCCGTCAGATTGATGGCTGCAAGGTCCAGTGCCGCCCGGAGCTCTGGGATCCCGTGGGCCCCAGCGCTGCCATAGAGTCGGAACAGAGCATCCAGGACACTCTCATACTCGCTGACGTAGGTAGGAGCTTCTGGGTGACCCCGGCCGGGAAGACAGTGGAGCTCAGCAAGCAGCGGGCAGGTGACCCGGAGGTGTAGACCCAGGTCCCCTAGACGCTCACTTGGCAGTCCTGAGCCAAGCCAGGCCAGCTTGGGTGCGGGAACACCAAAGGACTTGAGAAGGTCCAGAAGCTGGCTGGGAATGGTCTCCCCTCCCCCTAGCTCCACACTTCCCAAGAAGGTGCTGGCAGGTTGGCCGTCACAGGGGGATACGAGGGTGGCAAACAGGGCCAGGCTATGAGGCTCTGGACCATCCCCAACCTCGTCCAGCACCAGGCCCACAAAGGGGGACGCCTTCAGCCGCTGGTAGTCTTCAGAGTGCAGAGCCCTGGCAATGGCTGCCTGGGAAGAGTTAGAAAGAGAGAGAGAGAAAGGGAAGGCTTTAAGCATATCCCAGGAAAAGCCTCCACTCAGCTACCCAGAAACCGGGGCAAGAAGCCCTCGTTGGGTCGGAGGAAGGACTGCCCTGATACCCACGAGGCACTGGGAAGAACAAGGCCACAGTGGGTGTCCTGGCTAACGGAAAGCCCAGTCTGCCTGGCCCAGAAGGAGGAAAGGCCCTGTGCAGAGGCAGGGAGAGCTGAGCATGCCCTCTGGAATGGTTTCATGGAGAGCAAACTCCTGCCATGAGAGTGGAGATACTCCCAAGCCTGTGTTTAGTTTTCTCTCTAATTAGCTGCTCTTCTAAAATCAATTATCAAATGAGATAACATTTGCCAAGCACTAGGACACAGGAGGCTCTTAATCATTGTGCATTTCCTTCCCATCCCTTCCTCTGTCTGAAAGCTCCTCAGGGGTGAGCATCAGGCCTTTCTTTTTAGACTAAGCTCCCCTTAAGACCAGTGTCCTCTTCCCACTACAGTGCCTCAGGATATGAGTCAATTCTGGGATACTTTTCTTTCCTGATGATTTCCAAGTCAATGGTGGGGCCCCAGAAGTCCAGTTTCTCTTCATTCTTCTCCCAAAATTAGGACTTAGGAAGATAAAGTAGGCAACTCCGTAGGGGGTTGAGTTGGGGGAGGCAAGGATGTGATGAAAGCCATACTTTAATAGTTTTTCTTATAAAAAGATATTTTAGTGCCAGAAGACCTGATTCTCCATGGTCCCTAGGGCCATTTTGAGAGAAATCAAAACACATATTAAGTCAAGGCTCCTATGGACAGGGGGACAATAGTTTATAAGGTATTAGAGGAAGAGGAAGAGACAAGGACAGCAGGGTCACTTTTCCAGCCACTGCAATTAAAGGAGCTTTGGACTGGGAGTCAGATCTAGCTTGCCATCTTGGTTCTGCCTATGAGATTTTGGGAAAGTCTTTGCGAATTTCAGTTTGTTCTTCTGTTAAGTGAGAATGGTGACTTTAGGGTCCCTTCCCATTCTAAATTCATGATCTTACGATTCAGGCAACTTCTGGGAACTATTCCTCCATCTACTTCTCAAAAGGGATTTCCCCAGGGGACAAAATAATATGTGCCAACCCCTGTTTACCTTTCCTCCAGAGTAGCCCAAGCTGCTCTGCCCAGTGGCTTGCCACCCAAGGAATGTGTGAAAAGCATTTTCCTTCCTTCTCCCCCCACCCTAGAACACCACAACCACCCACCTGCATGTCCTTCACACTGCCCAGGGTGTAGTAATCACCATGCTCAGTGCCCAGAAGCGCCTGGCAGAGGTTGAATCTCTGTAGTTCCAACAGAGCAGGGCAGCGGTCATCTGGCACATCTTCCTTAGCCATGCAGTATACGGTGGTCAACACTGCCACCTTGGCAGGGTTTACTTCCATCTTGATAGGCACCATGGAGGTGGTGGTGGCCACACCTACTGAGTTCATGGGCAGATTTTGGTGGTACCCGTAGCTCCCTCTTCCCCCTGCCCGAGCTTCATATGCCAGCTGCTCCCGATTGACAGCTAGGGCCTGGCAGTGAGCCCCAGAAGTCACATGGCGCAACAAAGCGTGACGCTGGAAATTGTCGGTGCCCACCGTGAAGGCATTCTCGGCCTTCCCATGTTTGTTCCGGACAAGAGCTTGCCTACACTCCAAGCAAAACATCAACTTTCGCTCATAGTCAAACTCCAGCCAAGTGAACTCTTCCTTCCAATGCTCGTTGAAATAGCGCTTGCATTTTTTGTTCGAGTTGGAAGTCTCTCCAGCCGGCTTCTTTCCTGGGGGGACCATCCCCGCCTGATGGATGTGCAATCTTACAAACCCTTTCCCCCTGGTCTCCCCCCTCCCCAGACTTCTCCTGAGACAAACACTCCTCCCAGGGCTGAGGGGAGCCAGGGGAGAATGAGGAGGGGGACAGATCAACAGGTTAATGGAGACTGTCCATATAACTTAGTGGAGAAAGTTTATTCCCATTCCGACGCCAGGGACTGGGGATGAAAGAGACAAGGGGAGATAAATTAGGGGTGTTACCAAAAGTAAGAGGACAATTTAGGCATTTGGGGATTGGTGACTACAAGGTAGGAAAGACTTAATCATTTTGGTTCATTACTGCCTCCTTCATGCTCCCCTACCCTATATAATATAAAACTTTCAGCTACAGGTCAAAAAGGGACCAGTTGGTGCAGTGGATACAGCACCAGCCTTGAATTCAGGAGGACTTGAGTTCAAATCTGGTCTCAGACATTTAACACTTCCTAGCTGTGTGACCCTGGGCAAGTCACTTAACCCCAGCCTCAGGGGAAAAAAAAAAGGGACCAGAAAGGGGGAAAATGGGGGGAATGAAGAACAAGTAGTTGTGCAAAGATCCAGGAATTGCTGTCCAATCAAGAGATGGATATAATGAAAACTAGACTGCCCCCTCTATGTGCAACATAGACATATATACACCCATACACACATCCATCCATACACAAAGTCTCATCTTTCCTTAATCTCCTAAGT
>NC_133620.1:353209779-353252279 GCF_048593235.1 Sminthopsis crassicaudata
ACTAGAAAACTTCCTTTGGGTGGGGGCGGGCAAGCAGCAGCCCTCAAATTAGCCCCTCGGGGCAGCCGATCGTCCCCCACCACGCACACACACAGATGCACACGCGCGCGCACAGACATACACCGGGTAGTGTGGGGTTCCTCCCGCCTCCCGGGAGCTCCATCCCCGGCCTGAGGGGGATACTGAGACGTCGGGCTGGGACGCGCGGCCCGGACCACTGGGCAGCCCACCCTGCCTCCTCTCCCCAGGTGTGCCCTCACCCCCTCGCAAACTCACTGAGCCATGGGAGCCGCCATCTTGAGCGGTGGACACTCTGTCCGCAGCCTCCTTCGGCTCCGAGGAACTAGAGCAGCCACTAGCGGTTACCAGGGCGAAGAGGCCGCCCGGAGCCGGAGCCCGGAGTGGGGGCGGTTGGAGGACGGAGGAGGAGCAGGCGGCGCCGGGACCCGGGGCCACACCTGCCGCACCTGTCTCACCTAGCAGAGGAAGGAAGGGCGCGCACACCTGAGCGACGGGCCCCGCCCCCTCCCCCAGCTTCTACTGGCCACCGGGGTCACTCCAGCTCCCCCGGGAGCCCCGAAGGGCTAATGAACTTCCTCTCCGAGAACCCCTGAACTCCGGCAAAAAGGATCCCCCGTTCCACGGCCCGCGAGTGCCGCAGACAAGGTGGATGCTGAAGGTCAGACAGCAGCGGCTAGACTCTCCTTCGCCGGGGGGGCAGCGGGAACGGCCCGCCACGAGCCTGGGCTTCGGAGGGAGGTCTCCGTTCGAATCCCAGCTCCGCCATTCGGGCTACCTGCGCTCTCGGGACTTCTAACCCTTTTGCTCCTCTGTTAAATGAAAGGGTGAGACTGGATTATCGGTGGGAACTCTTCCAGCTCTAAGCGCGGGATCATCCAGTCCGGCCCCTCATTTTACAGAGGAGACCCCGACGGGCCGTGGTCAGGGATTTATCCACGGGAGTGGCGCGGAACAGAGCTTGGACTCGAAATCAGTTCCTCCGAGTCCAAATCCAAAAATTTCTCTGAAAAAAAATTTTAATGTATAAGTTTTGCTTTCACATTTCCTTCATTTCCGTGTGTGTGTGTGTGTGTGTGTGTGTGTGTGTGTGAGACTACCTACATTCCTTGCCCAGAGGTGCCTACGCTTGATACAAAATATAAAAAAAGAAAGAGGATGAAACAATTCAGCAAAACCTGCGGACCCGACAACTGAGTCAGACGTAGCGACCGCTTGCGACTTCCCGCTGGGGAAATGCGGATTCGGGGGCGCGGGTAAAGGGGGAGTAGGGACAAAAACAGTTCCCTGGGCACGGGCAGGGGGAAAGAAGTACGTTCTGAACGTGAAGGGGAGGCCCTTCATTAATGCCCGGGCGGCTCTCCTCCCCTCTGTCTGAATGAAGCTGGATCCCACTTCCGACGGACAGGGGTGGTGGAAACAGGAGCCCAACTTGGGTTCCCATCTCGGCGGTGCTACCGACTCAACGTGCCGCCGTGTGCCTGGCTCTCTGGGCCTCACTTTCTGTTCTTGACAAATGAGGAAACCGGCCCAGATGAGGGCTTCTTAAACACTAGGTTTGTTCATTAGTGAGGCTGGTCAACCTCCTGGGGAGATGTGCCAGTTCCTTCTCATTTTATAGATGAGGAAACTGAAGCAAAAAGAGTGACTTGTCATGGTCACCCAAGCTATGAAATGTCCGAAGCTGGACTGGAACTCAGGAAGAGGAGTTTTCCTGATTCCAGGTTCAGCACTCTTATCCACTTGGGCTGCCCTTTTTAAGGCTAATTCTGATATAAATTTGAAAATTAATTTTTCTGGGATTTCTGCTGTGTAAATGCATTTTAAACACAAAGGCAGGTATAATTTTACTTTGAAATTTAAAAAAATTATCCTGTTATCTTTATTATTATTGTCTTATGGGTTAAAAAAAAAAAAAAAAAAGCCCTGTGTCAGCACAGGGTTGGACAGTCTGGTTTCTGAACACATTTCATGATGGGGAAAAAATGCCATCTTTGGTTCACTACCCTCTAACTGAAATTTAGCATTCCTTCTTTTATTTAAAAACATCCGCTTCATTTGACTTACAAAGGGGACATGACAAAAACAAACGACCAAAAAAACTGTTCCGAATCCCTGGGCTCCGTGGTTTCTCGTTAGGTTCCTGACTTTTCTATGAGATCTCTCACCTGGCAAGCCTGGAACACTGTTTATTCGGTCAGAAGACAAGGTCAAAGTGGAAAGGGATGGAGGGAGATGGACCCCTGGCAGCAACCCCCTCACTCGGCCACTGTCTCCCCACTTATCTCCTGGGCCTGGCCCTCCAGCCCCCCAGAGGGCCCCGGGCAGGGGGGACATCCCTGAAGCTGGCACTGAGTCCCACGCGTGCGGCCGCAGGGCCAGCAGCCGCTCCCACGGAGCAGAGGCTGGCGGCCTCCCCGGGCGCTGCGCGCATTTCCAGGCCACATTCACTTTGTAACGCTTTCTGCTTCTGACATGCACGTGGAAGGGCCCGGCCCGGGGGCCTCCACTCAACCAGAAAAGGCCACTGCACAGGGACACGCACGTGCCCGAGCGCCGGGGGCGGTGCTGACAAGGCCGCGTGGAGGACGAGGCGCTCTGGCTCTGCGGCATGGCCAACTACGCCCCAGCTGCCACCGCTTCCCTGCATCCGCGGAGCGCTCTGCTGCCCGTACCCCGGGGATTGGACCGTGTGCACAAAACCAGCGCTGAGTGGGTAGGTAACACTCCCTCACACACACACTGCCCCCCAGGAAGTGGCCTGGGGTCCTCGGGGCCAGGAAGGGCTCTCTTCCGCTCCGTGGGGAGGGCCGCCGCCCCTGCCCCTCCTCTGCCTGGCCTCCCTTGCCGTGGGGCCGAGCCTCCCTGGAGAATGGGGAGGGAAAGCAAGCTTCCTTGAGCAGGCTTTTCCAGCCTGCAACAGCACCTGGCAGGTGAGCCCCAGCCCCAGGGCGAGCTGCTGGAACAAAGAGCCAGACGTGGCCCGGGCTGAGTGTGCGCACCTGCCCCGTGCGTCCAGAGAGCTGGGGGACATCTTTTGCCTACCCGGGCCAGGTGTCTCCGCGGGCCTGAGGGGGGAACGTAGCATGAGTCGGGGAGGAGGAAAGCTGTTTCTTTATTATATCTATAGAAAATAAAAGGATGTCTCAGAAGGAACTGGCAGAAGAGGTCTGAGCCGGGAGTGCTGGCCGGGGTCACCGGTGACAGGCTCAGCGTGGGCTGGGGGGGTGGGAAGGGAGGGGGGGGAGAAACAAGCTTCATCCTCCACTCACTGCAGAGAACAAAGACCTCGGACACAAAGCTTTTCAGTTCTCCCATCCAGCAAACCTTTATTGAGCACAAACTGCGGGCCAGGTGTTGGGAAAGCTAAGACAAAAAGTGAAATTAGTCTTTGCCCTGAAGGAGCTTACATTCTGTAAGGGGGGACATGCACATAAATATATTTTATGAATATAAAATGCTTACACACCTTACAAAAAACTTTGCAAACCCATCCGAGAGAAACACACTGAGGCCCAAATATACCCAGACCATACAGTGACATAAATAAATCCACACACGCAGATGAACACAGAACTCATGCACAGCAAGAAATGCATACACACCAGTAGACTCAGATAAAGCCCCACAAGTTGCACATAGGAAGTAACTATTTTACATGTGTAGAAACCGTGAACAAAGGGTAAGGACGAATGCAGGGTTAAAGAGAGAGCCAGAGAATGGGATGATTGAGGAGTCTGGGTCAGAGCTCCCACTAGTCTCCCTCTCCCAATTTTCATAAGCAAATTAGTGAATCAGATTTTCTTTTCATATGTTCATTTTCATACTCTCTGAAGTCCAAATATGATTGGGGGGGGATAGACAACCTAAAATTGTTGTGGATGACAAAGGCAAGAGAAACAGAGTATCCCATCAGTAGCCTTAGTTTTTCCTTCCTGCTCTTAAAGTGCCTAAAGAGAAAGCAAGCGTTATGACATTCTGTAAGGAAAAAAAAAGTGATGGCTTTTCCATCCTTAAAGAAAGAGAAAACAATCACTTGGTAGGGTTGGAGGGAGACTAAGGAAGCAGTTGATCTCTGGTTCTTTTAAGGGGCTCAAAGAAAACCCGAGGGAAATGGGGAGATTATGGATAGAGTCTTCTCCCAGAAAAGATAGGTAACACCCTCCCTCCCCCCCCCTCACACACACACACACACACACACCTTACTTCTTTAGTCCAAATCTTTCACCTAAGAATCTTTTCTTTTTCTCTTTGATTCATTATCTCTACCCCCAACAAAATAAACATATGTTCTAGAAAATCCCAAGTTGTCCCCACATTTCCAAGAGACTCCAAAAACCCCTTTGGGGTACTTGGGTGATGTTGGTGTTGATTTGATGCAAGAAAATCCTGACACATCTGCCAGCTGGTAATACATCTGGGCTCATGCCCCCCCCCCCTTTCTAATCGTCCTCCAAAGACTCAAAAAACATCTATGGATTGTACCTCCTACTATCAGATCTATGCTATTTCCCACCCCTTATCTCCCAAGCCCATGTTCCAAACCTGAGGGTCTTTCCTCCATTCCCCTTTTACCCTCATTCCAACCTAAGAATCAATTTAACTGAGCACTAACTGACTGATAATTGGGAATCCTGACAGATGAGAGCAAGGGGAACAAAAGTAGAGGTAAATTGGTCATCTTCCCGACCCTATCCCCGACTAAAGAAAAGTAGTCTTGGAGTACTTACCCAAGAGCATTGTGAGTCCCTGGAAAGCTTTTCTCAAGTGGAGAGCAAATGAATCCCTGGCTGAGAAAGGGAAGCAGGGAGGAGTGAGGAAGGGAGGGAGGAAAAGGAGGGGGAGCCTGTGAGAGAGGGGGAGACCAGGAAGAGGGAGAGGGGGAGAGAGAAAGTAAGGGGGGGAGAGACAGAGAGAGAGAGGGGTGGAAGAGGGAGGGAGGGAGGGAGAGCAAGCAGAGGCAAACACAGACATTGTGCCAAAGCTTCCTAGGCTTCAGTAAATAGCACTCTCTACACTCACTAACTACAGGAACCTTCTCCCAAAGGATGGAGCTCTCCTATTCCATACAGCACTCTTTTCCAATGACAAAGTCATAAAACATACACTAAGCTCTTGCTCCTATTTTGGGATGGGGAGGTGGGTCATCAGGGGAGCGCCTAAGAGGTCTTTATCGTAGATACTGGATCAGGAAGGCCTTGGAATGAAGAGACATCCCATCCCCACTCTGCCCCTAAACAGGAGAGTCGGTTCTTTCTGCAGCCCCAT
This sequence comes from Sminthopsis crassicaudata, assembly GCF_048593235.1. Lineage (NCBI taxonomy): Eukaryota > Metazoa > Chordata > Mammalia > Dasyuromorphia > Dasyuridae > Sminthopsis > Sminthopsis crassicaudata. Next base: position 353,215,066 of record NC_133620.1, read on the forward strand.
CTTAGGACCCAATGCACAGATGCAACTTATTTGTTCTTGAATACTCTTACCTTCGTCAATGTTGTCAAGCTATCTGTGCATATATTTTGAAAATAAAACGCTTACAAAAACACTCCTACTTTCCCCGACTCTCTGCCTCCCCTCCCACATTTCCCCCCTCTCTCAAGAAGGGTGCAGGAGCTTGGGGAAAGGCAGTAGCTTGCTAAGTATACTTAGTTCGGGCTTTGCGGTCCAGAGGGGATCCCTACATCTTGTACTTAGAACCGTGGTCCTGCTTTCTGTGGTAGATGGCAACTGGGGGAGGGAGGAGGGAGGAGTAGAATCCTGGTCCCTCCACCAACTAATCCTCTTTTCCTCTTCCTATTTCTTCACCCACCTGGGCACCTGGCAGTGGGGCTGCCAGGAGGATTGGATCCCAGCCTTCCTCGGTGCTCCCCACCCCCCCAGGCCTTCTCCTCATCTCAGCTCAGCCCCCTACCCCCCTACCCCCCACCCTCCCGTCTGCGGCAGACAATGAGTGATGATTTCTGCCTCGTCTCCCTCCCCCTAACAGCAGCATACCTGAGCTACAAAGAAAGTAAAAAATGAGAGTAGGAGGAGGAAGAAGCTGGTGGAAAACAGGTTCGCTTAGGAAGTCACCCTGGAAGAAGGTTATCCCTTTAGACAAGGAAACTCAAACCCAATCACTAATTAATCTGCCCAGGGACACAGATGAAGTCTTTTTTCTCTTCTGGGAGCTGGGATTTGGGTTAAGCTTCCTCCTCGTCCTCTACCCCCACCCTGGCCGGATCCTGGTGGTCCTGGAGGCAGACAGGAATTTGTACCTCAGCCCAGAGGGCCAGGAGCTGGCTGGGAGCTAGCTTGGGGGTGGGGAGATGGTGATTGAGAAGGATCCGAGTCACCAAATGATTCCTCTTCTCTCATCCCATCAGGGATCAAGGCAAGAAACAGACAAAATTGGGGGCTGAGGATGTGGGGGCTGGAATCTCAACAGGAAGGACCTCGGCTAGACCGCAAAAAGAACTTCCTAATTGTTCAGGGCAGGATCCAAAGTTCCTCTGAAACTTGATTCCTGAGACCCCACATTCTGATTTCTTTTATGGCACAGGGTGGGGAGCAGGAACCTATCAAATTTTCCAAAATGGAGTTAAGTTTCCTGGGAAGATACATGTGGGTCCTTTGTGGGAACCAGTGACCCAGGAAGGTTTCTGAGATAAATGGGAAAGAATGGTGGAGAGGGAAAAGAAGGGATTACTAGATGAAAAATAATTAATCATTTGAGGTTAAGAGTAAGGATGTTCATCAAGAATCAGGCAATGAACCTAATTCATAATCTTTGATCTAGGACCAAGAATGTAGCAAAAGTCAAAGAGCAATACCCTAAGAGATTAAAGAGACTGATTAGAAAAAGGAGTAGGGGAGGTCTGAGGGGGATATGTGATTCCCATGCCTTATTCCTCCCTCCCCAGTCTAGGAAGTGATAGATCTCCTCCGGGGGAGTCTGCCCCAAATCTGTGACTGACTCAATCTTGGTCTTTCCAGTCCTACTTAGTATCTGCCAACAGGGCCCATCCAGACCACCCCCCCCCAGACATTTCAATAATGCCTGCAATGAATTATTTCTAAAATCCCTTCCCTTTCCTCTGCGGTCACATTTCTCTAGACAGTGGGAAGGGGAGTACAAGGCAGTGGAACAGTTGTGCCATCTGAATTAAAGTGACTCCTATCTTGGTCTTTGGTTGGGCACTAGGAGGCAAAATAGGTAAAAGGGCTGGATCTGGAATCAGGAAAACTCCTCTTCCTGAGTTCAAATCCAGCCTCAGACACTTACCAGACTCTGGGCAAGTCACTTAATACTATTTGCCTCAGTTTCTTTATCTGTCAAATGAGCTGCAAATGACAAATTACTCCAGTATCTTTGCCAAGAAAAACCGAAAACGGGGTCATGAAGTATCTGACACGACTAATCAGCTAGCTCAATCTTTAATATAGGAGTAGTTCTTAATAAGATGGACAACAATTTAAGCTCCATATTGGGTACTAAAGCACTGAATCCTGATTCTGTATAATAACATTTTTATAGTACCTTACATGCCATTTATTTGATTCTCATTAACAACCCGATGAGATAGATAATATTACTACTCCTTTTTTGCAGAAGAAGAAACAGACAAGGCAGAGAGAAATTTTAAAAAATGATTTGCCCAGTCACACCACTGATAATAAATAACACTTTATAATAGCATAATTATAACTAATATATAATAAATAGCATTTTATAGGGCTCTAAGGTTTGCAAAACACTTTGCACCCAAAGTACACAGTATGTGTCTAAGGTTGAATTAGAACTCAGGGCCCAGGTGAGGTGAGTTGACATAAGTTAGTAGTATATCAGTCAGCTTGGTTGGGTGACTTCCTGCAGCTCACCTGGGACCTCACTGTGGCAAGGGGCTCCTTTTAATTCTTCATAGTGGATTCCTTGGCAAACCACTCCAGTATCTTTGCCAAGAAAAACCAGTAGACAGCACTGGCATAGGGTCATGACTGAACAACAAAAGCAAATTAATTCCTTATCCTATTCCCCATAGAAGCTACTCCAAATCCCTTCTTCTCTCTTCAAACTTCCTCCACCTCCCCATTCCTGTTCGCTCAGCTTAGGACCTCCACTCATATTTTACTGAAAAGATTGAGGCCATTCCCTGGAAGTTCTACTTTTTCATCCCCTTTCTTCATCTTAAAACTCTTCAACATTCTCCCCAATCTTTCCTCCTTTATTCCAATTTCTGATGATATAACCTTACGCTTTGCCTAGGTTATCCTCTCTTCTATGTACCCTTTATCTCATTCCTTTCATCTTATCTAGCAGATTGTTTGTACCCTCTGCTTAATCTTTAGTCTTTCCTAACTATTGGATACTTCTCCTCTGCTTTCAGATATACCCAAATCTCCTTAATCCTTAAAAACCTTCATTAGATCATATAACCCTATCATCCTATATATCTCTTCCCTTTTTCAGTCTAAATCTTAAAGAAAGTTCCCTAGATTTTGTTGCTTCCTTTGCAGTTTGGGAGCTTACTTCTTTATTCAACTAAATCTACTCTCTACAAAGTTACTATTGATTTCTTTATAGTATATATCTGTGTGAACACACACACACACACACACACACACACAGAGTATATTTAGATCTAATGGTCTTTTCCAGGACTTCATCTTTCCTAACCTCTCTATGGTATTTCATTCTGTCAACCCTCTCCTTGGTTATAGTCTCTCTTTCTTTCTTTCTTTCTTCCTTCCTTCCTTCCTTCCTTCCTTCCTTCCTTTCTTTCTTTTTTTTTTTTTTTGAGTTTCCATGAAAATACTATGTTCTATTTCTTAGATTCCTTCCTTTCCATCAATATAATCTAGGTATTTTCCTCAATTTCTCACTTTTTCTCATCCCACATATCCAATTAGTTGACATATTCTCCTACCTCTACTTTCCAATATCTCAAATATCCACCCCCTTCTCATTATTCATATAGCTCTTCTTGTTATTCATATAGTCACTAACTTGGTTCAGTACTATTACAATGGCTTTCTAATTAACCTCCCTGCTTCAAGATTACCCAATTTCATAAATTTTCTTTTGGGATTTTTTTTTTTTTGGTAAGCAATCAGGGTTAAGTGACTTGCCCAGAATTACATAGCTAATGTCAAGTGTCTAAGGTTGGATTTGAATTCAGATCCTCCTAATTCCTGGGCCAGTGTTCTATACACTTATGCCATTTAGCTGCCCCTCAATTTATTGTTGACATAACTACTAAGCTGATTTTCACAGGTCTTACTATAGCACTCCCTTATTCAATAACTTCATTGGCTTCCATTGACTCTAGGATAAAACAGAAAGTCTTTTTTGGCTTTTAAAAGAAATTATGGTTTTTTTTTTTTACTATGAAACATGACAGTCATCAACTAATAGCACATTTCCATATCCAAAAGACAGAAAATGAAGATTGCAAAGAAAATTGTGTATATACATATTGTATAGCTTGTTTTTAAAAGTAATACAACAATTTTATCATAATAATCCTGACACTTCTGGTCTTTGCCCGTTTTGGTTCTTTGTTTTTTATATGTTTCATTGCCTTTTTTTTTATCACTGTCAATACTCCCTTTTTATTCTATAGCATTCCTCCCTTTCCCATTAAAAGTCTTTTCTTGCTACAGATATGATTGAGCAAAACTAATTTGTATCATAGGGCAGCTAAATGGCACAGTAGATAGAGTACCAGTCTTGGAGTCCAACTCCAGCTCTCAGATACTCACTATATGAATCTAGGCAAGTCACTTAACCCTATTTGCCTCAATTTTCTCATCTGTAAAATGAGCTGAAAAAGGAAATGGCAAATCACTTCAGTATCTTGCCCAAGAAAACCTCAAATAAGGTCCCAAATAATTAGACATTACTGAACAACAACAAATTTATATCACATGGTTGTTTCTTAAAAGTGGTCAGATAATGTTTTGTTCTGTTTTTTTTTTAAGTTTTTAAGTAAATTCTTCTCCTTTAAGTTTATCTCTTAAGCTCCTCTTAACACAGAGTATTGATTTATTGTAGAAGGAATTTTGTTCAGCTTATTTATGCCGCTAGCCTTAGTTTCTAGATTTATTCTAACACAAGGATCTACTCTTGGATGGCGTGTTTAGGCCCTATCCCTGATAAATATCAGATGCTGCTTTTCTACCATGAATTCTGGTCTGGTACTGAGGAGGGATCAGCAACTTCCCACTGCCTCAGCCTCTGGCTTCTGCCTGGCTCTCCCAATAGGAAGCTCCAGCCTTTGTGTCCATCTGAAAATTGGCTTTGTCTTTTGCCATAGCTTGAAACTGAGTTTCATAGTGTGTCAAAAGCTTACTAGAAAACTTGGAAGATACATGTTTATAATATGTTATTCATATATATATATATATATATATATATATATATATATATATATATATATATATATATATATATATATATATATATATTTTTTTTTTTTTTTTTTTTTCTTTGCTGAGGTAATTGGGGTTAAGTGACTTGCCCAGGGTAACACAGCTAGGAAGTATTAAATGTCTGAGGTCACATTTGAACTCAGGTCCTCCTGAATTCAGGGCTGGTTCTCTAACCACTGCACCAACCAACTAGCTACCCCCTCATTTCCATTTCAAACATAGAATGAACCTTTATATATTTAGTGATGAACTCCTCCTACTTAGGCTCAGGGAGCAGATCTTCACCAGTCTCCCCCATCACCAGCCCAGGATATGGGAAGCCAGTAGCTCACCCTGGCTCTCTCCTTGTCCATATTCCACTATATATTCCCCTCTTTTCTGGCCTTCCTGCCAATACCCGCTTTCTCTTTCTCCTTACGACTATATGTCATTGCACATATCCCTATTTCCACCTGTGAAGGGGGGATCTGGAGAAGCAGCTCCACTCCTAACCTCAGGGCCATTCTTCCTTTGCTAAAGATCTTTAAAAAAGAGCTTTAGTCTGGAATGACTGTGGGGTTAACATGGCTACACATGCTTCAGTGAGCAGGGAGTCAGCAACTACACTTCTGGTAAGATGGAGGATGACTTCTTACCATCTACCCTGCTTTTGTGCCCTCCCATATCTCTCTGTCCCCTCCCATTACTGCCATCCACTATATATAACTCTACATAGATACCTTGTTATTTCTCTCAGTTTGAATTCAAACCCCACAAGATTGGGGACTGTCTCACTTTTCTAATTGTACCTAGAGCAGTTAGCACAGTTTTTGGCACATAAAAAGCATTTTGAAATGTCTTTTCACTCATTCACTTATCCATCCATTCATTCATTCCCTATAATCCATCAACCCTGGCCCAGGAAAATATTCAAAGCCCCAGAAAGGCCTTTGTTTTGGGGATAGAGGAAAGGTCAGAAGGCAAAAGAGGAGGGTTAGTAAAGTCATTGATCTTTATTGGAATGAGACTCTTGGTACCTCCCACCCTGAGGGCTCTAGCGATCAGAATGAGGGGCAGTTTGGTGAAAGACCGAGATACATTCCTGGGGAATGAAAGAGGCCCCTGTGCAGGAAACAGGTGAGATGGGGGCAGGGAAGGATATAAGAAAAAGGGAAGAGGGGAAGGTGGTTGGGGAAAATAGGCTCATGTAGCTTTTCCCCTATCTCATGCCTCTGGAACATCTCCCTCTGAGAAGACTTGGAAATTCCAGAAGGGATAAAAAGGGGGAGAAAGAGATTCCCCATGTCCAGTCTCCTTTCCCCATTCCCTCTCCTCCCTGCAGTTCTTCTGCCTCTTTGCCAGATCCTCCCACCTTAGTGTTGGATTAGGGAGAGGAATCAACAGGAAGTGCATTATCATCTGTGACTGCTTGTCGGTCTGCATGAACTGGCCCCCCAGTAGCCCCAAATTATAGTGACAGCGCCATGGAATGGACACAGTCCTTCCCCCACCCACATCCTTGCTCCCTGACAGGCAGCCTGGTATAGGGAGAGCCTGCCCCTTCCTGTTCTCAGCCCAATATACATTCTCTATCCTCCAACTGCAGCAAAGAGGAGAGGAGATCCCCATACAGGCTTATACAATGCAGTGGCTTCCTAGAGCTGCCAGGACTGTGACTGTAGCAAATATAGTATGTAACAGAGAGACAGACAAGAGAGATGCCAGAGACAGAGAGAAACTTAGAAAGAGAGGGAGACAGGGAGAGTAAAGAGAAGAGAAAAAAGAAGAGGAAGAAAGTGTGAGGGAGAAAGGGAAGGAGGAAAAGACAGAGATGGAGACAAAAACCAAGAAACAAGGAGAGGGAAGAAGATAAGAGAGAGAACAGAAGGAGGAGGGATGAAGAAAGAGCAAACAAGGTGTATGAGGGAGAAAGGGAATGAGGAGGAGAAACAGAAAAATTGAAAGGCATAAAGAGGAGAGAGATGGAACAAGATAGAAAGGAGAAGAGAAGAGAGTAAAGAGAGGGAGAAGAATAAAAAGTTTGAGAGGAAGATAGTGAGTCAGAGACACACAGAGAGACAGAAATAAAGAGAGACAGAGAGGGAGAAAGAAATAGAGGGGAAAATGATGGAGAAGAGACAGAGAGAGAGAGAGAGATAAGAGGCAGAGAGAAAGGGGGAGAGAGATATATAGAAAGAGAGATAGACAGAGGGAGAGACAGGGACAGAGAGAGAGACAGAGAGAAACAGAGAGAGAGAGGAGAGAGGAATCTCTTGATGATCCAAGACACAAATGATCCTTGTCTCTGCTCTAGCTTTAAACACAGTGTGTTCTTTCCCTCCCCATCATCCTCTCCCAGTTTACAGCATCATAAATTTACAGCTAGCAGGGACCTCAGAGATTATCTATGCACTCCTCTCATTTTACAGAAGAGGAAACTGAGACAGACAGACAGGGGTATAGAGCTGGTGTCTGAGGCCAGATCTGAACTCAAGGATATGAGCCTTTCTGGATCATTAAACTACCCAAGATGGGGTAGGAAGCTTGGAAAGCTTAGCTGCATTGCTACTCATCTTCTGATAGGGAGGCGATAGACTCAGGGTGCAAAATGAGACAAAACATTTTTTGAACATCTGTCAATACAGGAGTTTGTTATGCTTGACTAAGTAGTCTCAAGAATTTCGTTTTGCCTTTTTAAATAGGAGCCGAGAAAGAATAGAGTCTGCTAACTGGGGCAGGAGTGGCTTAATTGCTATGAAGAAGCCAATGAGACCATGAATTCATCTCCAGATCATGGGCTATAGTCATACTTTTGGCCCTGGCCATTCCCAACTATATAAGGTTCCAGAAGGAGTATGGGAAGTAGAACCAAATTAGAAACTGATCACCTGAAGGCAAGATAAAGTGGCTTACCAAGGAAAGGGCTTCTGAGCCAGGAGGGGATTGTCAGAGGGGAAGGCAGCCTTCTCCCATCTCTTGCTGATGACACACAGCCTCAGGGCCCCGAGGGAGTCAAAGGAGATAGGCCTGGGCAGTTTCTGAGCTGGAGGCTGTTCCCGGATCTCAAAGATCTCTGCAGCACTTTAACTAAATGCTGTCCAGAGAGACCAGTGGCTAAAGGCAAAAAGTATCTAAGCTTCCCTGGGAAAGCCTCGAGAGCAGGGCAGGCTGCCCAGTCCAGCTATACTCTCTGTCCAGAGGCAAAGCACAGCCAGGTCCAGTCAGGTGCGAGACTGGCCCTATAGAGCAGGCCCAACCACCTGTCCATCTCTCTGAGAGCAGCTAAACCCCCTCATGTGCGCCCCGCTGCTACTGTGCTGTGGGTATGACCCCACTCCTCCCTCTCTCGAATTCTAGGTGTTGGGAGCAGACAGTCATCTTGCTTTGTGATAGCTTACTTTTATTTAAATTAAATAAATAACTGCCCTTGCCAGGCGACAGGACAAAAGGCTTTTGCTAAATAACTGAATCTACCAGAAGATTGTTATGGAGAAATACATTGATGAGAGCTCATGAACTAGGGCTAGGAAGATATTCATCAGAATGTGTGACTGTTTACCAGTGGTCTGTATTTGGGACACATTATTAAGTTATTCTGCATTATTAAAATTCTAAGTCTAGAAATCAACAAAACAATAAACCAAGTCTTAATTTGTAGTATTTGCCAAACTCTCTCCAGAGACCATTTAAATTGGTTCTTGAAATACATCTGCAGGGCTACCTCTAAAATTCTGAAATTAATAGCAGCCACCCTTGTGGGGACTCAAATTGCCAATACCAGTGCGGATTGGGTACATGATCCCCAAAGATGTGTTTCATAAAAATTAAACAGTAATAGATATAATTTATATCATGCTTTGAGGTTTGTAAAGTACTTTGTATCCATTATGTTACACACAACACATATGTATACATAAATATATCCTTTCTATAGACTGCTTGGGAGTGGAGGGTGGATGAAAGAGGGAAAAAAAGGGGAAGAGAGTAAAAGAATAATTTACAAGGAAGTAAAGAGAAGTTGGGCATTCATGAATATAATTTCTTCTATTAATATATATATGTATGTATGTGTGTATACATATACATATACACTTTCTGAACTGGTAATTTGTTGTTATATATCTTGAATCTTCCCTCATGTTCTGCTAGGCACATGACAATGTTCTTTTTTGTTTTGTATTCCTTTTCTATTTTTCTTATTCTGTTTTTTTAATAAAATAAATTAACTAAAATATTAAAAACTATCTTGACATGTAATTGGAAAAATAAAATGCTATTGAAATTTTTAAAAAGAAACATACACTGAAGTATACTTTCTTGCACTTTATATTTCTCAAATTTTTATTATTTTGGGTTTGTTTGGGTTTTTTTGGTAATATGGCTGATATGGAAATATCTCATAAGACTTCACATGTGTTATTGATATCAAATTGCTTGCTTTCTCATTAGAGGTGGAATGGAAGGAGACAATTTAGAACTTGAAATTTAAAGAAAAAGAATGCTAAAAATAAATCAACAAAGTTTAAAGAAATAAGATATGTACATTGTGTAAATCATAGAAGCAAAATGCCACTTTTTCCTGATTCCTAGAAGGACTAGAAAGTCTGCAAAAGAGCCTCCCCTACAGGTTCCCTTTCTGTTCTTGTTTTTCTATTTCATTCTCATTTACCCATCAGCCAGAATTAAGTTTAAAAACTCACTTATGCATTCTCTCAATAAAAAGTATCACACAGCCAAAGCATAACTTTTCATTACGTCCTCCCTTTCCTGACCTCAGACTTTCCTGTCAAACTTCTGGAAAGTCACTCGAACCAGAGAAATCCAGAAATCTCAGCTGGAATCCTAGCACCAAGAGAACATGCACTTCAGACAGCAAGTGTCTCTCAACCCCATAACATGAAAAAAGTCACAAAAAAACCCAATGGAAGGGGCCTATGACAGACTGATACATAGTTGGTAGAACTGTGAATTAGTTCAGTCATTCTGGAAAAAATTTGGATTTATACTTGAGAAATCAGAAAGCCATTCTTTGACTCAGTGATACTGCAACCAAGTATGGACCCCTAGGAGGTCAAGGTCAGAAGGAAAGATCCTATGCATAGGAAAAAAAACACTATAATACCATTTTTTTGTAGTAGCAAAGGACTAGAATGAAAGTGAGTGCCCTTCAATTGCAGAAAGGCCAAACAAATTGGTATATGAATACAATGGAATATTGTGGTACTGTAAGAAATTATGAACACAATTCAAAAAAACTTATAAAGACTTTTGTATCAACTTGTGAAAAGTGAAATATATAAAACCAGAAGAATAAATCTGGATGAGAACCACAATAATGGGAAGGACAACATTCAGAACTCTAATCCCTGCAGTGAAACCCATCATGATTTCAGAGGATTTAATGATGAAACCTGTTTTCTATATCTCATCAGAGAGACAGCAACGTATAGGGACAGAACAAGGCAGACGTTCTCAGACATGAACAATGTGTTGTTGAAATTTGTTTTCTTAGGACCCTCATGTATAAAAAACGTAGCGGCCATTAGTAACAAGCAACTGAAAACTGAGTGAATGCCCATCAGCTGGGGAATGGCTGAATAAATTGTGGTATATGAATGCTATGGAATATTATTGTTCTGTAAGAAATGATCAGGAGGATGATTTCAGAAAATCTTGGAAAGATTTACATGAACAGATGCTGAGTGAAGTGAGCAGGACCAAGAGAACATTATACACAGCAACAACAAAATTATGTGATGATCAACTGTGATGGACTTGGCTCTTTCAATAATGAGGTGTTTCAAGGCAATTCCAATAGACTTGGGATAGAGAGAGCCATCCACAACCAAAGAGAGAACTATGGGGACTGGATCAAAGCAGAGAATTTTCATCTTTGTTGTTGTTTGTTTACTTGATTTTTTTTTCTTTTGATCTGATTTTTTTTTGCATAGTATGATGAATATGGAAATATTTTGCACATGTTTAACCCAGCTCCCCTCCTTGGGGAAGGGAGAGAGGGGGGAAAATTTAGAACACAAAGTTTTGCAAAGATAATAGTTAAAAACTATCTTTGCATGTATTTAGAAAAATAAAATACTATTAAAAATAAATAAATACAGAAATAGAAGAGGAAAAAAAGACATTTGTTTTCTTGACCATACTTATTTGTCACAAGATGGGATGACTACTAGGGTAAGAAGTAGCTGTGGTGGGGAGGAGTTTTGGGGAAGTGACAATGATTTTTAGAAAAGAGCATCAATAAAACATTTTAAAAGAAAAAAAAGAGGGGGCTTCAGGGTGAGATTCCCTAAAGAGCCATCTTGGCCCTCAGACATTTTCCAAGGGGGATCCCATATTCAGGGGTCCCACACAGAGAGGGCCGTGGACTCCCTCCAGGGAGTGACATTTCCAGGGAGGACTCCCAGTGAGGAGACAGGACCCCACAGAAGGTCCGCCACAGGGAGCCCCTACAGACAGGGCTCCAGACCTGTGAGGTGCAGAAGTCTCTGAAGGCTTACCTGGTCCTGAAGGGGTCTTGCCTGAGCTGAGCTGCCGCAGGCGTCTCTGGTGAGCACGGCCCCCACAATGCACCTGGGCCTGGGCTGCAGAGTTGAGCTGAATGTTGCAGACATCACAGAGTGTGTACGATGGTCGCTTCCTCTCTCGCTTGGGCCGAGAGGGCTCTGGGAGCTGGGGGGGACATTCAGAGCCCCCTGGAGCAGGAAGGCCCTTGTCCCCTGGAGGGGCTGGGCTCAGCGGCCGTTTCATACCTGAAGGGGCTGGGGGAAGACAGAGAAATCAGAGGAGAGCTCCAGGAACTGGGGAGGGGGGCTGGCTGGAGAGTCTCCAAACTCAAACCGGATACTTTCCCACCAAGGTAAGCATCAGTCTCCCTAAAATGCCATGGTAGGAGAGCCAAAGGACCTGGGTTTGAATTCTGCCTCTGGGGCTTAATACCAGTGTGACCTTGGGTACTCATTTTTCTCATCTGCCAAATGAGGGCACTGGACTATCTTCCCACTCTTAATCCTCCAGCCCTTCCCCTTCAGTAATGAAGGAATATTCAGAAAAGTGGCCCATAAATACAAACTCCCTTAGAGACAGGGAGAAATATGGAGATTGGGGCAGAGACAAGAAGTGGCTTTGCACCTCAGTCTCTCCCTACTCCCAAGCACCCACACATGTCCTCCCCCAGTGCAGACGGATCCTGGGCTGGGGCAGATAGGGCACTGCCTGGGAGCTGGAACAGCTGCTGGCCCCCTGCTCCCTCCCCTCCCCATTGCCTCTTGGCAACCCTGACAGTGTCCATCCCCAGTCCCCTCCAGCCAGGGGGGCTTCCTCGGGCAGGACACCCGGAAGGCTGTCTCCCATTGGAGTCCCTTGTCACTGCTCCCCACGCTGGCCCCACCAAGTGTCTCTCAACACGGGCCCCTCAAAACCTGGCTCAGCCTCCTGTTCAGACAGCTCCTGCCAGGTAACCCCAATCCGACCCTGGTAAAGGGGAAACAGGATACAGCACCTCACATCCACAGAGGCCTTTAAGGTATACATACAATCAATAACATGGGGGGGAGGCAAATTTTACATTTTATGTGACCTGAACATTTTGGCCTAAATAACTTGAATGAGGTCACAGGTAAATGTCTGAGGCAGGATTCAAACAGGGTAATTCTCCTCTTACAAAAGGATCACAGGATTTGCAACAGGGAAAGGACATCAGAGATCATTTTTAGGAGACCACCTTTGTTAGTCTAGTAAACTTAGGGAATCCTTCTCAGAACATCCCCCCCCCTCCCCGAGGCTGGGGTTAAGTGACTTGCCCAGGGTCACATAGCTAGGAAGTGTTAAGTGTCTGAGACCAAATTTGAACTCGGGTCCACCTGAATTCAAGGGTGGTGCTCTATCCACTGCGCCATGTAGCTGCCCCTAAGAACATTATTTTTAAAAGCATAAAATACAATCTATACGATTACAAAGGAAACCAATTACATGAAAATTCAGGAATGAAAATATTATTTTTAAAGTCCATCTATGACTAGATTTAAGGTCAAGAATGTAATCTTTTAGTTCAAACTCTTGATTTTGTAGAAGAAGAAAGAATTCCCCTGGGGAAGAGGGGGGAAGTAAGGAAGGAGGGGAAAATTTGGAACAAAAAATCTTACAAACTAAATGTTGAAAATCTTCTTTATATGTAATTGGAAAAATAAAATACTATCAAGGAAAAAAAGTGAGCTATTAAAGAAAGCTATAAACTTTCAGTTTTAGTAGCTAGGAAATCCTAATTATTGCTAGGACTATTACCCCCTTCCAGAGTTGTTCTGAAGAAAACACCTTGTAATATTAAAAATGAGAAAAAATGTGATTATTAATAAAATATGCAATAGTCAAAAATTTTTAAAAGAAATGCTTTAAGATTAATGATTTAAAAAAGAAGCTAACATGTGCTTCCATGTCATTTTATGCTTCTAATTCCCTTATCTTCATATATATTGAGAGAAAGGGGGAAATCCAAATTATCTGAATGTCACCTTAAGTCTCTGCTATAATCTATTGATTATAGATGAATATGGATTATTTAGGAGAGGCAGCACCCCAGGATGGCCTCCAGGTGGCAGAGCAAACCAACTAGCAACTATGTCTTAGATTTAGGGAGCGAGGGGAGGCAGGAGATAGTCTGGAAGGGCAGCTCACCACTGCGGGCATGGCAGGCCCAAGGGAAGGATGACCAGGGACTCAGGTCCCTCGATGCTTCTTTCCTTGCAGAGATAGCAAGACTCACCTTCCAAGGCCCTGTTCCCTTGGGGGCAGGCAGTGTGAGGGGGTGTTTGCCTGGTCTCTGTGACTTCTGCTCCTGAGCCCTTCCCCCCAATCTGGGAATGGCACACTGATAGGCCCCTAGCCCGCTCATCCAGCCCCCTGCCTCCACCATCGCGGTCCCACAGAGGCCCGGTGTTGGCTGGGAGGAGGGCAGGAGCGATAAAGGCTATCACAGGTGTCAGGGTTAAGTGGGAGGAGGTGACAGGGGGGACCTCCCTGCTGAGGGATCCCAGGCCTTTCCCAGATCCCCTAGAGTGACTGAGTTCAGAGCTCAGTTCGCTTGGAAATCGCCTCCCTGGGAGAGGAATTATGGACATCGCACTGCTCTTTACAGGGGGGGAGGGGAGAGGGAAAACAGACAAGCATCTGCCACAAGGCTGATTGAATAGCCCTGATCTACAGCCTCTGCTTACCAGGCCGACCCAGAGAAATTCTTTGGCTAACTGTGTCCTGGCCTAAGCTCCTGCCCTCCACGCCTCCCAAAGACCAGCTTCTACCTTCTCTGTAGCCCCTGTGACTCTCCACCCCAAACACTCATATGTACGCTCATTGTCTCTCTCCCTCCTTTCTTCTCTCTCTCTCTCTCTCTCTCTCTCTCTCTCTCCCTCTTTCCCTCTCTCTGTCTCTCCTTTCTCTGTCTCTCCTTCCTTCTCTCTCTGTTTCTCTCCCCCCATCTCTCTCCCCTCTTTCTGTCTCTCCCTCCTTGCCTCTCTGTCTCTCTCTTCTTTCTCTGTCTCTTTCTCTCTCCCCCTCTTCCCTCTCATCTCCAGACCCCGGCCCAGCCAAACTAGGAGACGCCAAACCTTTTCCCTCCCTGCCTCTGCTCATTTCTGAGAGTCATCTTTGACTTCCACAGTGGAGACATAGGGCCTCCCCTTTGCCAGGAAGGCTACATGCTTACGACCTCCCTCTACCCTACCCACATTTAGAGAACTGGTACACTGTATTTCTCCACTTATTTCCCTGCTCCATCTGACAGAAGAGAAAAGATGGCTTCTCTATTTCCCTTATGGAAGGAACTGAAACTCTAACAGAAGTAATATTGATTAAACAGCCTCAAAGGAACCTCAAAGTCCTACTACTTCAAACTCCTCATTTTAGAAATAAGAAATGCAACCATGCATTGATTCAAGGTAATCCCAATAGTCTTGGGATGGAAAGTGTCATCTGCATTCAGAGAGAGCTATGGAGGCTGAATGTATCTTCAATTTTTTTTTTTTTTTTGCTGTTGTGTGTTTTTTCTTTCTCATGTTTTTTTTTTCCTTTTGATCTGATTTTTCTTGTACAGTACGACGAACATGGAAATAAGATTAGAAGAACTGCACATGTTTTACCTATATCAGGTTGCTTGCTATTAGGGAGAAGGGAGGAGGGGAAAGAGGGAGAAAAATTTGGAACACAAGATTTTGAAAGGGTGGATGTTGAAAATCTTTGCATGTATTTGGAAAAATAAAATATTTTTAAAAATGAAGAAATGGAGGCAATGTCTTTCCCAAGGTCACATGGGTAATAAACAACAGAAGTAGGATTTGAATTCAGGCTCCTTAATACAAGCACTGCCTTCCTTACGGGAAGTTCAAGCAAGAACTTGAGGGTGACAATATTTTAGAGTAGGAGCCCCCAGAGAAGTTAGAGTGTCTACCAAGGTGTGTAGCCTGGGCTGAGAGTCAAGAAACTGTTCTGCTAGGAAGGAGATGAGTGATACTAGCCAAGTGATTTTTTTTGTCGCTCAGCTTCCTCCTCTTTAAAACAAGGAAGTCTAGACTGTCTCCAGAGTCTCTTTCAGCGCTCATTCTGGGCTTCCATGATTTGGCAGGTACAATGTGAAGAACAGATTACAGTTCAAATTCCACTTCAGAGGCTCATTCCCTGGGTGATCCTGGGCAAATCACTTAAACTTCTCCTCACTCCAGACAACTAAGACTAAAATAAGGAGAAAAGTATTGACCCTCATTGAAAGAGTGAGGTAAATCCCCTTCCCATATCAGTGAAACCACAGTTCAGATCCTATTGCTTACTATGTACAATTCCTGCTCTGGTCCCTCCCTGTGCCTCAGTTTTCCCACTTTTTAAACTTGAGGAAGGTTAATTCATTTCTTCCCCACTTCAAGTCTCTCCCTACTCCAACCCATTCCTCACTCAGCTGCCAAGGTGATATTGCTAAAACTCTGATCTGGCCCTTATCATTCCCATATTCAATACAATCCTGTGACCAGGACCAAATGTAAAATCCCGTTTGGCTTTTTGCCTGACCCCTCTATACTTTTCTTTTACATTCCTCCCCATGTCCTTTGTGATCCAGATCTTAGAACAAGACATCCCAACCCCTGACTCAGCTTTTCACTGGCTATTCTCCATTCTCAGAACTGTCTCCTAATTGACCAGACTTCTACTGAGTTAGCAAGAAGCCCTTTCCTAGTCCTCCTTAATCTCTGTGCCTTCTGAGACCACCCCCAGTTTGTCCTGTCTATATCTTGTTTGTACACAGTTGTCTGCATGTTGTCTCTCCCATTGGACCCCCTTGTTCAAGAAGAGGGGAAGCATTTATTAAGTACCCACTGTGTGCTCAGGACATGTTTTTAGAGCTCCCTCACATAGTAGGTGCTCGGCACTATGCTAAGCAGGACTCTTAAAAATATAATTTCTTTTCCTTACACCTAATAAATAGTTGTTATTATTTTTATTTTACAGTTGAGGAAACTGAGGCAGACAGAATTTAAGTGACTTGCTCAGTGTTTGAGAGAAATTTAAAGTCAAATCTGACTCCAGGTCCAGCACATTATTTGCTGTGCCAGTCAACTGTCTAAAAGCAAGGACTCTCATTGGCCTTTCTAGGTATCTTCAGCATTTAGCACAGTGCCTGGCACATAGTAGGCATCTAATACTGGAAGACTTCCTCACAAGGCAATGCGGTGTCTGCCAGGGCAATTTATCCCCGTTGCCCTTTCCCTGAGAGGGGTATATCGGGGGTAGCAGGTGTGAAGTGAGCTCCTGGTCACTGTGCCTGGAATCATTGCTCATAGATTTAAAGTTGGAAGGGACCTAAGAGACAAATAAGACGAAGAAACAGCAGCTGACATTTATATAGTGCCTTTCAGTTTTACAAAGTGTTTTTCAAACATCATCTTATTTGAGCTTCATAACAAGCTTTTGAGATGGGTGCTATAATCCACATTTTATAGACAAGAAATTGGGGCTCAGAATGATCAAAAGGGATTTGGCCAGGATGCTCAGCTGGGGACAAAGCTGGGGTTCAAATCCAGGTCTTTCCCAACTTCAGTTCTGGCATCCTATACTATGAAATCATTCCCCCATTAGAACGTAAGCTCTCCAAGGGTTCCTAGTGCCTAATAAATGCTTATTGCATGGTGGACAGTGATCCTTTCAAGATTATTTAGCCCATTCCCCTCATTTTGCCCCAACCCAAATACCTTCATCTTCTAGAGTTGGGACTCCCCAAGCTGTCTTTCACCTTATAAATGAACAAGAATTCCCCGACATCAGAGCTTGACAACTCTAGCAGACCCATCGGGAGGCAGTGTGGATGTAGTTAAAGAGCACTGGCTTTGGAGATAGCTAATCTGGATTTGAATCCTGGCTCTGCCAGGGAAAGGATCAGATTTAGTGGCTTGTCCAAGGTCACATAAGCAGTAAATGGAGGAGGTGGAATTGGATCTCAGGTCACTTAACAACAAATTTACTGCTCTTTCAACTCCAGAATCTTGGTTAAAGAGCTATCTGGGGAGGTGGGAATGTTGGTTGGGGAGGGGTCCAAGTCCTCTTCCCCAAACGAAAGCCTGTTGGGGAAGCTATGAACTGGGAGACCCAGATTTATAGCCTGGATGGTTAAATTGGAAAGGGGGATGTCAGCCCTCCTACTCTCTAATTCTGAAGGATAGTTTCCTAGTCCTTGGCAAAGCATGAAGGGCTGTCTCAATAAACCCTTAATGAGCCCAATTAACCGCCTGGCATGTCCCACTGAGAGGTGCCTTTTTTGGATTGCACATGCTCCCAGAGATGTTCCATCAAAGGAAGATATTACAGCTCCATGGAAAGGGTCTAAATGGGTTTTCTAGAGTCAAGCCCATAAATCTTAGACCTGAAGAGCTCTTCTAGCCCAGCTCCTTCAATTTACAGGTATAAAAACTGAGGTTCCGACTGGGGAAGTGATCTAATGGAGGCCACAGAGGCAGAACTGGATCCCTGATATCCTCGTCCAACCATGTGGCTCTTTTGTTCAATGAGGAGACTCTGGACCCCCCTTTTCCATCTTAATACTCTCTGTTGTCCAAGTATCGAGGTTCACAACACTCCAATGAGGTCAGCCAGAGATTATATAATTGGGAAATATTTAACAAAATAAATAAAAATGCAATAGAACGTAGATAATGTTAATATGTGGTTATGCATTATGGCTCAGTAACCATACTGAATGCCAAGTTTGATACTACTTCTCCAGATCACTTCCTGGGTCATCTTGGTTGGAAGTGAGAGTGGTAAGAGCCTGCATTTCAACCTGACTCTTTCTCTTGTTTTTTCTTCTCCCATATACACTCTGGAGCCAGCACTTAAATTCCAGAAAAGATTGGCGACTGTGCCCCTTTCTCAGGAAGAAGCTTGAGAGGAACTTTTTGGGGAGCTGAGTTCCTCTTCCTCCACCAGGTTGCCTGCCCAGATTTTCAGCAGGAAGGGGCAAAGAGGTGCCTTTCCACGTGGGCATTAATGTTTCCTGGCACCTTGGTGAGGCTGAGTTGTCCTGGTACCTAGCCCATCCCCCTCCCAAGATGAGTCACCCCCCCCCCCGAATATCCAACAACAAATTCTCCTGCCTCTCCTTTCCCTCCCTCCCTCCTCTTCCCCTTCCTGCTCTGAGCCATGACCACTTCTCTCCCCCAAATACAAGGAAAAGATGGGATTCATGAGGAAGAATTCCGTTGAGAGATACTCACCCTCCCCTTCCATACCAGGGCACCAGGGAGCCCAGGTCATTCAGGGTGATGTTGGAAAACATTACAGAGAGCCTCAGAGAGTGGTTAGGGGCTAAGCTAAATTAAGGGAGGAAATTTAAAGTCAGGCGTCCTGTTTTCTCCAAGTCCAGAGGACTGGAGTCTGGGCAGTGCCCCCGAGTGCCGGGGCCAGGAAGCTCTGTCAGCCTGCCCGTGCAAGTGATGACAGTGGAAACGGAGCTGCCCTGGCTGCGAGTTCTTAGGGAACAAGCAAGGCAGCCACCAAACTGTGGGCTCCAGGTGGTGAGTGTTGTCACTTCAGCACCAAGGGCAGACCTGGAAGGATGGGTCTGGTGGGGAGCAAGTGAGAGAGAAGCCCCAGGTGGTTTCAGACACTAACACATCAGCCCCCGGCTAACTGTCTATCTCCCTCACACATGGATGTTCAGAGCGGGAAGGAGACCAACCCTTCCTTCTACAGACGAGGAAACTGACCCGGAATGAGGAAAAGGGTTTCCCCTCGCGGCCATCCTTGCAGGCCTCCTTGGGCACACTGGGCATTTTCCTCTGCCTCAAGGCCGGCCCCACGGCAACAGGGGGACCCACACGCATCCTTCTGATGGAGTTCTCACCGCCTCCCTCTCCCTGGGCCTCAGAGGAAGCAAAGATGCTTTGTGCTAAGACCTCCTGAGAGACGGAAACCAGCTCTCCTTCCTCAGCCTTCTTTTCCCCTCCGACCTTCCCTGCTTCTGAGGGTGAGGGACGGGAGGCGAGAGGGGTAGCAGAGAAGCAAGCCCATCTGAAGCACTTAGCAGGGCACTGCTCCACACCATGTCTGAGGCTACTCATCCGCACATAAATCCCCCTGAGGAGACAGGATACAGGGAGGGCACTGACGGAAAAGGGGGCTGAAACTACAGAGACTAGATCCAAAGAGGCCACCCAGAGTGTGGAAATGATGGGAGACTGGGGCGTCAGAGGCCTGGATTCGAATCCAAGTTTAAGCCTCTATCACCCAGGGTTGCTGTGAGAAAAGTGTTAGAGAACCGGGAGCTGTTGTGTTAAGTGGGTCCCTTCCTTTCCCATCAGACCGGCTATCTGAGCTTCCGGTCCACAGGCCCATTTGTAATTGGCCAGGTCTCTTTGCTTCTCCTCTATTTCATCTGTACTAGTTGTATTAACCCTTAAGGTCATTTGGTCCATCCTCCTGCCTCCGCTGAAGAGAATCTCCCAAGTCTAAACCGAAGTGTGTACACATGTGTGGGGGATGTGGGATAAAGTCTCTCTCTACCCCCAACATATTGCTGCCCCGCCCCCCAAAACAGGGGCAGATCCACCACCTCTCCCTCTATCCCCTTCTGGTATCTGCATTACAGTAACAGGCATGGGGAGCAGGGTCCCAGCCAAAAAAGTTCTTCTGTCTCCATGTTCCTTTGAGCTAACTCCGGCCGGAAGAGTGAGGATTCCCTGCCTACCTGCCGTCCTCCCTTCCCCGCCTGCCGTCCTCCCTTCCCCGCCTGCCGTCCTCCCTTCCCCGCCTGCCGTCCTCCCTTCCCCGCCTCCCGTCCTCCTTTCCCCGCTTCCTGTCCTCCCTTCCCCACCTGCCGTCCTCCCTTTCCCGCCTTCTGTCCTCCCTTTCCCTCTCTTTACTGTGTCACCAGCTGCCTCCTTGGCTAAGCCAGGCCAAAGCCCCCCTCCTAAGCGGACGCCCCGCGCCAGTTTGGGGGCGCAGCCCCCGGACCCCCATCCTCTCGGGCTCCAAAGTGCCGCACTCACCTGGAAGTTCCGGGCGCCCCGGCTGAGCACGAGGGGCCGGGTCCCAGCGGCCGCGGTCAGGCCGCCCCCTCCCGCCGGGTTTCCTCGCCCCTGGCCCGGCCCGCTCTTCCTCCGCGCTTCGGAGGCTCGCGCTCCGCGGGCGGGAGGCCGGGCTCTGGGCCGGCTTTGAACGCTCCGTCCCAAGCGGGCAGAGCTGCGGGGCCAGCGCCGGCGGCTCCTGCCGGAGCCCCGCCCCGCCCTCCCCTGCCCGAGCCCCGCCCCGCGCTCCCCCCGGGGCGTCACGGCGAGGCGAACAGGTGCCGGAGGCTTGCGGGCCGGCGCTCCGTCCCGGCCCCGCCGACCCGCCTGGGCCCTGCTGGGCCGGGGGGCAGAAAGTGCCCGAGGGCCTGGCCTGGAACGCCCCCCCAGTGGGCGGGGACAGCCGGGATTTGGCCCGGGCGTGAGGAGAGTTAGAACGGGACCGCGGGAGCGGCGGAGAGCGCTCGGGTCCTCCGGTCCGAGCGGAAGGGGCCCGGGGCAGGTGGCGCCTTCTGGGAGGGAGGGAGAATCTCGGGGAGCTGAGGGACGGGCGCGAGGCGGGGGCTCTGCCCTTTAACCCCCGTGTCCAGCCGCATGCCACCGGCGCGTATAGAACGCTTCACTTCCCGCCCGCCGGCGCGGGGCCGCGCGCAGTGTGAGCGGAACCGCGGCCCGAGCCCGGGGCGCCCCAAAGCGCGCATCCCCGGCCCGAGGGAGCCCTGGGGCCGGTCCTCGCCGGCGCCCCCCGCCGCGCTCCCCGCAGTTTGTTTCCTTACTCACTCACTCCCTTTATCTGACTTCTCTCGTGCAGCCAGAGAATTGTACAAGTGTTTATACATAAAAAGGGCAGACAGCCCTCCAAGAACTGTCACTGTGAAATGCGTCTGTGTAAGCAATGTTATACGGATAATATTAATAAGCTCCAAAGTGATGGAGGCCGATTGGAGAAGGCCCCCTCCCGGGCTCTCCGGTATTCTCCACCAGGCGTTCGGAGGCCATGACGTCCGCGCCCCTGCCTCCAGCCCCCAGTCCTTAGGTACTCGGGGCTGCAGGAAGCAATGAGCTCGGTTAGTGTGGAAACGCGGGGAAAGCCCGGCCCGAACCGATGCAAAACAAAGGAAGCAGTCGGGATGTGATACGTACAAGGACTACAACAATGTGAATGGCAAGAGCCGTAAAAATACAGACAAATTATACAGAATAAGCACCCCCCACAGAGGTAAAACCCCCACAAAGTGTTTGCCTCAGAGGGAGAAGGCAGGGTAAGGGTGGGGCGTCGTGTGCGTTCCCAGATTTGATGCATTGATGGGTTGTGCTGATTTTTTCCCCTTACAAAGGATCCTCTCTGGGAAAGAGGAAGGGGAAATATGGAAAATGCAAAACCGAAAGATATCAATAAAAAGTTTGGGGAGAAAGTGATACAAGGGAGGCTGCAAAGGAGAGATTCAAAGTGTCTGAAAATTATCGAGTTGTGACAGAGAAGGGACAGTTACGGGAGGGACCGGTCCAGAGGCAAGCAGAGCCCTAACTAGGCGGAGGTGGAGGGAGAGCCCCTGAGTAAGAAGTTAGGAAGTCCACTGACTATATTTGGAATCGCATTGAGAGAAGGGAGGGGAAAGGGTTGAAGGTGACACCAAGGTTTCAGCTTGGATGAAGGGCATGCAGACTAACAACAAAAGCAGAAAACTGGAAAGGAAGAGGTAGATTTTTTGAGGGGAAAGAGATGAAACCAGCTTTGGACATGCTGAGTTTTTGATATTTCAGCGAAGAGATCCATGAGGCAATTGTAAATTTAGGACTAGAGGAGTAGGATTGGAGTACAGATTTTGAGGTCTCCCATAGAGAAGTGATTATTGAAGCCAAAAGGGTATAAGCTGAAAGTAGAACTCAGAAAGCTCAAGAGGGAGGACAGGATTGGGGGGAGCACCCATTCTTGGGGGGTAAGAGTATGCTGGTGAATCTGTGAAGAGCATCATTAAGAACCAATTAGGCCTATTTAACGTGGATTGGTCAACCTGCCATCTGGGGGAAGGGGTTGGGGGAAGGAGGGGAAAAATTGGAACAAAAGATATGGCAACTGTCAATGCTGAAAAATTACCCATGCATATATCTGGTAAATAAAAGGCTATTAAAAAGAAAGAAAGAAATTAAGAAAAGAACCAGTTAGGAAGGAAGGAAGGAAGGAAGGAAGGAAATATTTATTCAACACCTACTATGTGCCAGGACTGTACTTAGAATTTAACAAAACCCTATCACGGAGGCGAAGAAGGGGGCGGCGTGTCAACAGTGTTGATCGGT
Organism: Sminthopsis crassicaudata; assembly: GCF_048593235.1. Lineage (NCBI taxonomy): Eukaryota > Metazoa > Chordata > Mammalia > Dasyuromorphia > Dasyuridae > Sminthopsis > Sminthopsis crassicaudata. The sequence goes on from NC_133620.1 coordinate 353,237,877, forward strand.
ACTGAAAGGTTGTTTTTGTTTTTTTGGTGAAGATTTTTTAAAAGGTCTCAGGATATGGCAATCAAGAAGGCATGACAATTCCATTTCTGCCACGTGCTAGAAAAGCAATGTAGTGTCATAGTCACTGGGCCCATTTGGGAAGATCTGAGTTTCAAGCAGGCCTCAGATTCTTATCAGCCACGTGACTCTGAGCAATGAAAAAGCTCTCTGGACTTCAGTTTCTGGAAGATGACAACAGAACTGTTGTGCCAAATGGGATAATGTCTATTAGACAGTTTGCAAATTTCAAAGGGATATGTGTTTAAACTATTATTGCTGGAGTAATTGCTGGTCCTCAGTTTACTGATCAATAAATAAGGGGCTGGACAGATTTAGGGTTCTTTTTAACCTCTAAATCTATGACACTGTGATCTCAAGGAAAATAATTTCAGTCATAGAGGGAGGACAGAAGTCAGGCTGAAGGACTAGGAGAGGGTTGGAGGCTGAAGTTCCTGGTAAATTTGGAGAATAGTGAAGTAGATGGGGAGGGTAAGAGAGAGAGAAGAGTAGAGATAAACATTCTTATTCTGTCCAAAGAAAACTTAAAAATAACATTAATACTCCTAGCCAAGAAGACTCCAAGGGGCTTGAGTGCTCACAATATAATGGGTGCCCTAGGAGACTGTCCTCTCAGACCCAAATGCCACATGCCTGAATCACATGTGCTATATAGATATTGAACATGTGTTCCCTAATTATACCAAACATTCCCCCCTCAGTTCTTCCTAATCATACAGGGATTATCAGTTTTGAAATATTCTAAATCCTATGACCTAAGATATGACTGGTCATCTTAGACCCTGCTTGATCCCCTCTAAGAACTCAAGCAGAAGGCAGCCTGGCTGGTTCCATTGCTGCATAGCTCCAAGGCTGAGAAAATTCTATGTATTGAGCCCAATCTCCTTTGCTATGACTTTTATTCTTTGGTCCTACTTCTGCTTTCTGGAGCTACACAGACTCAATTAAACCTCTTTTTCAGATTTTACATAAGTGAAGAAAATATATCATATGTCCAACTAAATCTCTTTTATAGGATGGATACCCCAAGTTGACTCAGTTATTCTGTGATACATCATACGTGGACTGGTCAGGGCAGGGGAGTATCTTCTGTGATCTACATTTGTGGTTGTTCAGTCGTTTCAGTCCTGTCTGGCTCTTCATAACCTCATTTTGGATTTTTCTTGGTAAAGAAACTGGAGCAGTTTGTGATTTCCTTCTCCAGCTTATTTTACAGATGAGGAAACTGAGGCAAACAGGATTAAGTGACTTGTCCAGGATCACATAGCTAGTGTTGGGGTTGATTTGAGTTAGGTCTTCCTGATTCCAGGGCTGCTGCTCTACCCACTGCACCACTTAGCTGTCCCATGATTTATATACTATTCCCTTATTAATGTGGGATTTTTAAAATAGCTACCAACTTTTGGTAAATAACCCCTCTCTATATGACAACAACAATAACAATGCTGATTCAAGTTAAGACTTGAAAAGTGCTTTCTTGCCTTCTCAAATCTGTAAAATAGGTTGGGCTGGTATCTCCATTCTGTAAGAGACCCAGTTATTTAGATGTTTACTGTGGCATTTGAACCAAGATCTCCTGATTCCAAACCTACTCTCTTTTTCATTACCTCATAGTTGTCTCCTCTTTCTTATAATCTGCTGTCAAATAAGGTTCTACTGGTACATTTGGTCAGCTGACTTTTAAAAAACCTTTTGTGATCTTACATTTATTTCTATGCAATTTTATCTTATTGTTTGGGTCCTGGAATCCAAATCTATCGAGATAATTTTGAATTGCCATCCGACGTATTAGCCCTCCTTCCCAGCTTTGTTTTAACTGAACATATAATAAACCTGCCTTCATCTTTTTGCTTAATCTAGGCTGCCTCTATATTGCAAAACATTTTGTCACACCAGCCTCACATCCAAGGGGACATAGGGATTTCTGTTTTCTGTATCTTTCATTCTTGTGGAAAAACAAGGATTGGGCTGAGATTTTGGAGGGAACTGCAAGGTTCTAGCTGCTATGTGGGGACCTTCCCTCTGGGTGGGATCCACAGCAACACTTGCTATTTCCAGGTAACTAAGAACAGTTGTTGATGATCTCTAGAACCACTGCTCCTGGTCCCTCCATCTCTTCCCCTCTTCCAGGTTCATCTTCTGTCTCCTGGCCCCCAGCAAATCCATATCCTCCTTTTCACATTCCTTTCCCAACCCAGGTAATTGTATTGAGTCTAAAAAAAAGTCATTTAATCACAACATTAACCTTGAGATGAGGAAGAACCTGAATTCAAATCTGGCCTCCAGAAAATCCTGGATATGTGAGCCCAGACAAACCAACCAACTTCTCAATGTTCTAGACAACTCTCTTAAGACTATACATTTCTTTTTTATTATTATTAATAGTTTTTATTTACCTGATATATGCATGAGTAATTTTATAGCACTGACAATTGCCAAACCTTTTGTTCTAATTTTTCCCCTCCTCCTCCCCAGATGGCAGGCTGACCAATACATGTTAAATATGATAGAGTATAAATTAAATACAATATATGTATACATATTAAGACTATACATTTTAAAGAGGTACTCACTTGCCTTGGAGGAGGGTATTTTTCACTTAGGGGTAGAAAAAATAAATATGTCTATGTGCATTGTGGATATGTATACACACACACACACACACACACACACACACACACACACACACACATATATATATATATATATATACATGTGTATAGAGTTGTGAATACATTTATAAACATACACATATAATGTACATACATATACATACTCATAAACTAGATGGCACAGTAGATAGAGCATGGACCTGAAGTCAGGACAATGACACTGTTCGATTTAGACAAGTCACTTTACCCAGTTTGCCCCAGTTTCCTCATCTGTAAAATAACTAGAGAGGGAAATGGCAAGTCATTCCAGTATTTCTGCCAAGAAAACTCCAAGTGACAACTGAAATGATTAAACAACTATATATCTATTATATATATATGCATTGTATCTGTCTCTGTGTGTGTATGAAATCATAGGTCCAGGCTTTATTAGCTTCCTATCAGGTAACCAGGATCTCTCTGGCTTATTGATTATTGACTATGTCTCATTAGAAAGTTAGAGACATGGAAAACAGGTAGAGATGGATAGAGAGGGGCAGACAGAGAGAAAGGAAGGAAGGCAGCTTAGAAGTAGGGACACACATGGAGAAACAAAGATAAAATCAGTCAGGGATAGGGGAAAATGGGAGGGGGAGGAAAAAAAAGACATAGGCAATATAGATTCCTGGACTGTGTCTGGAAAAGGCCCATGAGGCCATTTAAATCATCTCTTAACAGGTAAGGAAACTGAGGTCCAAAGATCACATAGACAGGGAGACTGATAAGATTTGAACCTGGATCCTCTTCCTATTTCCACTGCCCCACACTGCCTCCCATTTAGAAATTTTAGATTAGGGTTTAGGTTTATATGCGGATTAGATTCTGACACTTATTCTCTGATTTTGAGAAAATCTGAGCCTCTATTTCTGCTTTCTAGAGCTACATAGATTCAATTAAATCCCTTTTTCAGATTTTACGTAAGTGAAGAAAATCTATCATATGTTCAACTAAGTCTTTTCTTATAGGATGGATGCCCCAAGTTGGCTCATTCATCAATAACATGTGGATAATGGTACATTTACTAAAGTGCTATTATTGATACACACACACCCCCAGTTGTGAAGAACAAATGAGATAATGTATAGAAAGTCATAGAGATATACCAGTTTAACACATTGTGTCTCTGCCTCTCTGGGAATTAGAGCTTCCCAGGTCCCACCTCCCCCCACCCAGATCAAGTTGATTTCAAGGTATGTGTGTTTGTGGACCATTCTGTGTGGGGATTTCCTCCACTGACCACTATCCACCTTCTCTCCTGGACCCGTCTACCGGTCCTCCCACCATCCTTTTAGCCGGAGCCTTCAGGGAATGGGCACTAGAACTTGGGGAGATGGAGTATCGCTCCCCTGTACTTGACCTGGCTCTGCTCACCAGCCTGGAGCAGGAGACAGCTTGACCCCAGGCCCAAGCGCGCAAGAAGAAAGTGAGAATCCAAGAGTCTCCAGGGTCGTGCTGCTCCGCATCCATCACTCCTTCAACTCCCGTTGAAAGGTTCCTTTGACTCAAATGGGTTTCAGATGAATTGCCCGTGACTCCTCCCCCACCCACCCAGCTTTCCCCCACCCCAGCGGGTACTCCTCTTAAAATAGCGCAGAGCAATGCTTCCAGGGCGGCTCTCCCACCCTCCACAAATCCCCCTGAAATCAAATCCCCATCCTGTCCTAGCAGAGTGGCACCGTGCCCCCCTTCCTTCCCTCGCCCCGGCCTGGGCTCAGCCCTTAGCTCCTCCCCTGGGCCCAGGCCCCAGCTCCCTGAGGAACTCAAAAACTCACCCGCTCTGCCCTTCACCATGACCCAACATAAATCCCCAGTTAAGGAGACAGCCACTGGAGGCTAGAACCAGAGACCGTGCTAACTGGCATGCTTTTTGAAAAGGGAGAAGTCAGGGGAGGAGGAAGAAGAGGGAAAGGAGTGAAGAGGAGGAAGGTGGAGTAAGGGTGATTTCCTAACAATCCCCCACACTGGCTGGATCAGGAAAAAAACTCATTCAGACCCTCACCCACTTTCTCACCCAAACCTACACGGAGGCAACAGCTTCCAGAATCTAACCCGCATTCTTCCAGCCCCGGAAACTTAACAAAACGGGGAAGAGGCGGAGGAAGAAGCCCAGCGGCTTTCTTCAAAATGCCCTCCTTCCCAATGTTCCTCCTCACAACAAGCCGAGCCCCCCATCTCTCCAGGGTGGGGTGGGAGGGGTGAGAACGAAGAGCGCATTAACGGTTTCTTTTAGGAGGAGTCTTCTTCCATTCCCCTCTAATGTTCGGAGAATGACTGGTAATGGATTTTTGGACAGGCTCAACGCCTTTCCGTTTGCAGGAATCCAAATAAGATTATCACATTAAAATTTAAAAATGTTTCCCAAAAAGATAGAGAAGCAGCTGATATCCTTGATCCCTACCCCTTCTCACCATGACATCCCCTCCAGATTTCTTGGATCAGGACCAGCTGACCGGCACCCCCAGCCCCCACCTCCTCAGGCCCAGCTGCTCTTTGGAGAATGCTGAGACACAGCATTCTGTAACTGGAGGGATGGATGGAACATTGTTCACCCATGGACAGCAAATGAATAAGGACTAGAATTAAGCAGGAGGAGAAGAGGCTGGATTGCCCTTAGGGAACCGTCCCGTTCTTTTAATGATCCCCTCCTATCACCTTCACCACCACACCAAACTCCTTCCACAAACAAAACGTATCTTTTGATGTCATGATGGAACTCTAGGCTCTGAAGAACTGAAAAGCGAGTGTCCCACAGTGGACCATGGAGGTTCCTGGGGTGGGTATCAGCAGGTTGCTAAGAAATAACAGAATAAGGCACTTGGAAGAAGAATCAGAGTAAAGGATGTCCTCAGAAAATAAACAAATGAACAAAAAAAAGAGGGTTGTTCTGGGAGTAAGGAGGAGAGGTATGATCTGCCCCAAATCAGGATAAAATGAGGAAAGCCCTCAGCACATGGGTTGGACCCCCTGTGTTGAACTTATGGGAGGAAATGGTCAAGAGTTACATGGAGTGGGTAGATGTGGGTGGGCTGCAATCTGCATGGAGAGAAGAAACATTCACCAAGGAAATCATAGATTTTTTAAAAAATACTTGCATATCTGGGTACAATGATCTCCTTTCTGGTTGTTAGGCAGCACCATGGAGAGAGGGCCAGAGCCAGAGTACAGGAGACCTGATTTTGAATCCTGCCTCTAGAATTTAAATAACTGTGTGATCCTGGACAAGTCACTGAACCGGTCTGCTTCAGATTCTTTATCTGTAAAATGGGGATAACAACAGCACCCACAGCCCGGAATTCTTGTAAAGGACAAATGAGATGATCCAGGTAGAGCGCTTTGCAAACCTTAAAGTGCTATATAAAAGCCAGCTGTTATTCTTAATATTGACAACGAGGTGGTGCAGTAGTTTGAGCACTGGGTCTGGAGTGAGAAAGACCTGAGTTCAATTCCAGCTTCGAATACTTACTAGCTGTGTGACCCTGGACAAATCACTTCACCAAATGAACTGAAGAAGGAAATGGCAAATTACTCCAGTGTCTTTGCCCAAATGTGGTTATGATAAATGAGACTCAATTAAAAATGACTCAACAATATTATTATTATCTTTGTGTTTTATTCTCCTCCTAGTTTTTAAGTTTAAGTTCCAAATAGACCAGAATCATCCTGTTAACCCTTTGTGTCCTTCCTTTCTCCACCTCAAAAACCGTCCATCTTAGCACAGTTTTTTAATAAATGTATGTCGAATGAATGATAAAGGAAAAGGAGAGAAGAAGAAAGGGGGAGCAGGGGGCCATCTTCTTATCACGGACACCAATGGGCTGGCATTGGGGGATCTGTCAAAGTTTCAGGTATAGGAGGTAACCACCTGAAAGATCTTTCCAACGGATGCAGGACAGAGTAGCTGTAGGGTCCAGCATAGCACCACGAGTGCTCCATCAAGGACCCTAGGGCTAGGGATGAGGAGCAAGGGCAGATGGGGATCCCCCACCAGGAGGAAGCCCTTTTCCTGAGGACTTGCTAGCATCGAGAAAATACAGGCTGCCTCCCATCAAAGTCCCACTGTCCAGCAGGATGGCATTCACCTTGTATGTATGAGAACTACTGGAAACTATCATCCCCGGGGATGGTCCAGATGACCTTGGGGAAGGGGAGAAGGGGCTGGGGAGGGAGGAGACACAGTAGAGAGATTCTATAGAAAGTACAACTCACCTCTCCAGGGAGAAGGGCCTAGAAGGCCACAGAAGGGATAGCAGTCAGCTTTCAGGGAGGGACTCCCCACACTGCCCCAGGGAATGGGAGGAATCAGGGATTCCAGCTCCCTCTCTATCCCTCTTCTCCAACTTAAAGAACCACATTCAGGAGGAGATGGGAGAGGCCCTGACTCCCAGCCAGAATCAACTCAGAAAATTAAGCTCTTAAAGTCACACTGACCCACCTCATAGTAGCTCTTATTTCCTGGCGTTTTTATTTTTTCCTAATCAAGGTGAGTTGCCAGAGGTCACATAGAAAATATTCAAGTCCAAGTCCTCTGACTACAGACCCAGGGACTTCCCTACACTGTATCAAAGGCAGGAAGGATGGAGGAAGAGGAGACATGAGAATAGGTGATTGCTATTTAGAAACTGAACTGTTGTTCATTTCAGTCATGTTCAGCTCTTCAGGACCCAATTTGGGTTTTTTTGGGCAAAGATACTGGATCCTTCTCTACTCATTTTACAAATGGGGAAACTGAGGCAAACAGGATTGAGTGCCTTGCCAAGTGACACAGTAGTACAGCATTTCTTTCTCCAGCTTATTTTTACAGATGAAGAAACTGAGGCAATAGGAGTAAGTATCTCTCTTAGTGTCACACTGTAAGGTGTCTGAGGCCAGAGTTAAACTCGGGGGAAAATAAATCTTCCCGATTCCAGGTGCTGAGCTTATCCCTGCACTCCTGGAAAGTGAATTAAGTGAAATCTAAGGTCCCTTTCAGCTGTGATATTTGTTGTATTGAATTTAAAATATCAGAAAAAGACTAAGCAGGGTACATATGAGTCTATAAGCCTGAGTTCAAACTCTGCCCCAAGTTCTCACTCTGTGATTGAAACATGAAAGTTATACCTGAATCCTGGCTGTGTGACCCTGGGCAAGTCACTTTACCTGAGCAAAAAAAAAAAAAAAAAAGAAAGAAAGTTATACCCACAGCCTTTATCTCCCGGGGCTGTTAGGAGGACTGAATACAATTTAAAGGCCAGCAGTTATTGTTGTGATTCCCCCAGTGGGGGGGGGGTGTCTGCTGAACTCCTCCTCCCTCTCCTTCTTACCTTCTCCCCCCAGGCCCAGAGCCCGCTGACCACCTCCAGCACTGGCCTTTCCAATGGAAAGAGGCAGTTCAATGGAGCAGTTGTTGGGGTTATAAAAGGTCATCTTTCCAGAGTTTCTGGACATGTGTCCTAGGGTTCCAGGAGCTGAGGCAGGATGGGGGCAGGGCAACAACTGGTCCTGGGAGAACGCCCTTCTCTGAGCCTCCGGAGGCAGACCAGCCAGAGGTCACGGCCCTTACCGGACAGCTCCCTCCCCGACCTGGGCAGCAGGGGCCGGGGCTCCGTCCCGGCCCTGGGCCCCCGTCTCGGCCCTGGGCCCCCGTCTCCGCCATCGGCTCCCTGCATGACCCTGGACGGAGAGTTACTTTCTTGGCTCCGGTTTATGCATCTTTATGATGAGGGGTTAAACATGAGGATCCCTTACAGACGTTGCTCGCCTTCGTTCAGTGTCTGGGAGCGGCTCCTGGTGCTGGGGAGTCTTCTCTGGCTTCACACATGCTCAGATTTATTCTCTTTATAGCTCTTTTGTCTCTGCATGTCTTTATATACGTTATACATGTGGGAGGGGCAGCGGGGTGGCCTGTGAATTGAGCACCAGCACCGGAGTGGGGAGGACCTGAATTCAAATCCAGCCTCAGCTGTGGGACCCTGGTGTTTACCTCAGTTTCCTCATCTGTAAAATAAGCTGAAGAAGGACACGGCAAGTCACTCTGGTATCTTTGCCAAGAAAACCCCAAACAGGCTACGAAGAGCTGGACACACTGAACCGCCTGGACAATAACAGTGAAGGCCGGAGGAAGGCGGGAGGAGAGTACAGGGAGCGTTTTTCTAAGAGCTTTCTAGAAAGCATTTTCTCGGTGTGTTTTCATCCTATTTCTTCCTGTGCCTCATGCATCCCCGATGTTTGTACTGATCCTTTCCAGGCAACTAAGTGTGTCAGTGAATGGCACACCAAACCTGGAGCCAAGAAGGTCTGAGTTCAAATTCAGCCTGAGACACTCACCAGCTGTGCGACTCCAAGCCAGTCACTTAACCTGTCGGCCTCAGTTTCCTCATCTGTAAAATGAGACTAATAATGGCTCCTGCTACAGGACCCTGGGCAAGTCACTTAACCTGCCCACCTCGGGTTCCTCGTCCATAAAACAGGGGTAATAAATAACAGTATTTACCTCCTTGGTTTGCTGTGGGGAAATGAGCTAATATTTGTGCAGCCCTTTGAAAGGCACTAAAAATTACGGATTATTGCATGATGATAATGATGCCGTTCCTTCAGCCCCTGTCCCTCTTCGCCCTCAGTGTTTCTTCCCTCCAGGGTGCTTCAACCGCCCCTCTCTTGCAGGGCTCCCCTCCCAAGGCAACCACGCTGGGCAGGCTATCGAGCGAAGTGTGTGGAGTCCAAGATCTGGACAGAGGCCCCTTTGTCCCCCCGGGTCACACCCTCTGCATTTAAGCAGGTCTACGATGCCCCTGACAAATGCTCTGTGTCTCCATCCCGACTGTTCTGGAGCCAGGTCTCGGCAGCCACACAGCCCTCGCTTCTCCCTACATCACGGGGGCTCCGAGAGCAGGGCCAAGGATTCATTGCAGCTGCTTCCTTCTCCAGGTTTGGGGAGGGGTCCTGGCCCTGGAGATGGGGAGGGGATGGCTGTTTATTTTCTCTCCTGTACCTGAATCCAAAGAAAAATGCTCACATTTTCTCTCCTCCCATACACTTCCAAAAACACCCCACCCATCCATAGAATAAGTAGGCAGTTCATGTCTCTTCAAGGGTAGGCAAGGGGAGCCAGCTATTTTTCAAGCCTGGCAAAGTTAACGTAGCCCGGGAGGAGCCGAGGAGGGGTGAAAGTTTGGGGGAGAGAGTGAAACGGGGGGACTCAGAGAAGGGAGAGGGGCGGGAGGTGGGGAACATGGGAGGGAGGCATACAGGGAGGGACATGGAGGAGAAGGAGAGAGTCAGGGAGGAGGGCTAAGGAGAGAGAGGGGGGCTGTGGGGAAACAACTTCACTTTGGGGATGGCTAAGGGAGAGGCTGGAAGGGCTTGCGGGGGGTAGGAAGAGAAGAGAGGGCCATCCCCCTCCCAGCTTCTGCAGGTACAAGATTCAGCGAAAGTCCGGCTCAAAAAGAGGAGACAAAGTTTGTAGGATTGCATTTAGACCATTGCCTGAATTCCTTGAGTCAAGGCACATCTGCCTGGAGCAAGGTCATCCCCCAGTGGCCGAGCTCTCCCCTCGGACTGTAGCAGGATTCTATTTAGGGATGCTTCTCCCCTCTCCCCCTCCCCCCCACCCTTTATCCTGTAGACCCTAAATAGCCCATCCCAGGGCTCCAGACTCGCCTGGCTTCCTTTCCTAATTAGCATTCAAATGATTAAAAAAAAAAAAATCCATCCCCCTGCAGCTCCCCAACCTAAGAAGCTGCTAAATAGAACAGCTGAGCTCAGAACCAGGCCAGCAGAGCCCATTCCCTCCTGCAGTCAGACTCAGAGCCCTGGTGAGGGGCCTTTGATACTGGGAGAGACAAGGGGTCAGGAGGGAGGATGGATCTGATCCATGGCCCCGGAGGGCTGTGTACCATAAAGGTTATAACTTCACTCAGGGACTCTTGGGGGACACATACTTAACGGTCCCCCGGGAGCCCTCCATCAGCACCCCTCTGAAGCCGACATTGGACCCCGGCCGGACAGCTCCTACTGCCTCCAGGTTTCTCTCCCAACTCTTCCTCTCCCCCTTCAAAGCTCTGATCCCTTCCCTCCTGCTCCCCTTGGGCCACGGCCCAAGGTCATCTGTTGACCACTGATTCTCCCCAGACTAGCCAAAGACTGACCAAGGGATTCCCCAGCCGACATCACTGCCAATCCATGGGGGGTCAAAGACTAGGGAGGGGGGTGATGGGATCTTCAGGGCTAAGGGCAGGGGGATGGGAGAGCAGGGGATCTAAAAAATGAGGGCAATGGAGCTGGAAAGGAGCTGGGGGTGGGGGACTCTGGGGCCCGCCTCCAGGCCGGGAACTAAAATGGGAGAGCTGTGTGTGAAGTGGGCCACCCCACCCAAGAAAACTTTGGCAGAATAAACAAACAGCCAACACAGAAGCTCCTGTTTGAGAAGGCGGTGAGACAGGCCAGCAGAGGTAGGGGAGGCCTGAGAGAGGGCAGGGAGGCTGCTCAAACAGGCCCCAGGACCCTGGGCAGAGGACGGAAATGTTTGGAGCAGGGTGGAGCGGTGGTTTGGGAGGGGGGAGCCAGAGGGTGAGTTTTTGCTGCTTCTAGGAAAAAGAACAGCCTTAATTCAGAATCATACTGGTCGGCAGCTCTCAGAGGGGCTCGTGTCAAGCCCCTGGCTCCCTCCGGTTTGGCCGGACCCCAAGGGTCCTCCGCCTCAGTCCCCCACCCCCGGGTGGGACCTGACAAAGCTACCCCCCTCTCTCTCCCTCACCCTTCCTTCCCTGCCTGCCCCAATCTCAGCTCCACTCCAATATTTTTCTTTAATTTTTTTTTCTTATTAATTTCTTTTTATTCTGAACTTAAACAAGCACCCAATTAAATGATCATTTCCATATGTAATGTAGGAAAGGAGAGGATCATACACAAAACTGTGTCATCCCAAACTTATCCTGAGATCTAATGCTCATCCATCAGCAAGTCGGGATCCATTCGCAGATAACGAAGCCCGGGGGTTCAGAGGTGAGGCGGGGGGACAACCGAGCCCTCGTTCCAAATCCCCAGTACAAGAGAATTCAGGGAAAGGTGAAAATCACCGATTCTGTCAAGAATTCGGTAAGCCCTCGCTTCTTCCTAAGTTATCATTTGGGGAAAAGGAACAGAAGTGGAGGGCACTTCACACCGTCTCCCTGGATAAGGTCTGGAACCCAGCTGAGATAAATGTTCTTCCAAGAGACCAAACGAGACAATATCTATGGTAAAAAACACATTTAGAACAGGGCCCGGAATACTGGTGTGCTTATTCCCTGCCCTTCCCAGGACTCCCAAAGATAGAGATGATGTGCGCCGCAGGGGAGGCGCCTCCCGCAAGCTCTGGTCAAATGTCAGCCTGAGATTCAGTGAACAAATCCGGGGAGCTAAGTGACTCGCCCAAGACCACGCTGGCTAGTTAGAAAAAATCAGCGTTCGAGCCCGGCTTTCCCAGCTCTGCACCACCATTCTCTCCACAACATCTCCCTGCTTTTGGGTAGAGAGAAATAGCCAGGGATGAACATGGAGACAGACATGCAGAGAGAGAAGTGGGGAGGCTTCTGCCACAAGCAGAGTGAGGGGCAGAGGGGGGCGGGGGGCAGAGGGGAAACTGGGCCCTACAGCAGTTACAGGGCAACCCGGGGGGGGGGCGGGGGAGCCCCCCCATCCCCCAGAGCTCCGTCTCTTGTCATGTCTGAGTAGGCCAGTCCGAGCTCTGGGCCAGGCTTGGAGCCGCCGGGTCATCCACAGGGAAGAAAGCCAAAGAGCAGAGAATGGGGCTTGGGGGGGTGAGGCTTCTCGGGGGTCGGAGTGTGAGGGGGGGATTGGGGAGGCGGGAAACTGTAATCTGTGGGGTGTCCTGAGCCAGGAGCGGAGTGCAGGGGGAGAGTGTGGTTGTGAGTCTGCGTGCAAACATGAGAGAGAAAGAGACCGAGGGGTTGTGTGTGTGTGTGTGTGTGAAATACCTGTAGAAAGGAGAGGGAAGGAGTGAGAGAGAGACAGACACAGACAGACAGACAGGAGATACACAGAGACAGACAGAGATGGACACACACAGAGAGAAAGGGGAGAGAAACTGAAAGAGACTGTAGTTATATATTTGTATGTGAAATAAGGTAGAAGGGAGAGGGAGAAAGAGACAGAGAGAGGGAGAGGGAGGGAGACCGTGGTTGTATTTATGGGAGGATGACTGTTGGGCTGGGGGAGGGGAGGGGATAATGGAGGTGTGACAGACGGGGTCCTCTCCTCATTAATGGGGCCAAGGTCAGAGGTGTGCGCCCTGGATGTCCCGGAAGCCTGGGGTTCTGCTTGAGACACAGACATGAAGATGATTTTCTTGTCTCTCCCCTGAACAGAAGGCATGTCCGGGGCCTGCAGGAAAGTGAGCCAGAACGAAGGCCAAAGCCGCGCCCCCCCTTTCCTGACGCTCTTCCTCCGGGCTGATTCCCTACAGTTTAGCCAGCTGGTCTCCCCTCCCCCACCCCTCCTCCTTTCCCGTGATCCGAAAGTCCACGAGACCGCCTCCGAACCCCACATCCCAGGAGCCCATCCCCCTGCCCGATGGGGACCAGGACAAGGGGTTCATTTTAGAAGTGGAGAAACCCACCCGGATTTCTCCTGCGTTCTGACCTCCATCCTGCACTCCTCCAGCTTCAGAAAATAGGTTTCCCTTCTCCTTCCGGAGTGTCATGGGATAGGTGTACATCTCTATATTTTGTAATTGCCCCAATTTTTCCTGAATGAGATCAGGAGGCTCAGGGGCAGGCAGGGAAGGAGATGATACACTATAGTTAATCTTGAAACTGTTTCTCCTAGATCCAGTCTGGCCCAAAGCCAGACTCCTCGTTCATGGGAATCAGCCGTAGGAAGAGAGCTTTAGTGGAGGACCTGGGGTAGAGTGGAGGAGGAGAGTGACGAGAGGTCCCATCCACCCCGTGGTCTGCTGCCCAGATCCTGAGGGCCCGTCTGGCCTCGGGCCGGGGTCAGGTGTTGGCCGCTGCAGCCAGTGGTCCCAGCTGTCCCCGGGGCGGGCGTGGTGGGTCCCCGACTCAGGTAACACTGCAAGGAGACTTTCTCTCCAGGGGATGGGCCCGCTCCATTCCTCTCCTCCCCCTCGCACTCAGGGCACCCGGAGAGAAGACTGAGAGAATGTCCCCAGCGGCCTTCCGGGTGTGGAAGCCGGGTGGGGGTGGAGTCCCATCGAGATTTGTTCCAGGCTGACCCCGCTCAGAGCATTTGGCCCCGGCCCACCCACAGGCTTCGGTGTCCCTGGTCCATGCCTGTCTCTCCTTGGCTGCCACCGAACACTCCCCTGCTCTAATTCAACAGTATCCAAGGAGAGGCCGTGGGAGCACGAACATGGAGCAGTGAATCAGAGGAGAGCTCGGCGGAGCCTCGGTGTCAGAGCCTCGGCTCCGGTTCTGGCTGCGCCGCCGACTGCCGGGGTGACCTTGGCAAGGGCAGCTGTCCTTCCAAATCAGGCCCCTGTCAGGGGGCCGCAGGGCCAGGAAGGACCCTCAGAAGCCCGACCACCCCACAGATAAAGGAAAGCACAGGGGCCACAGGATAAATTGGAGGTCTCTTAACACCGCACTACCCAGCTGCTCATGATGCTGGTGGGAGAAGGCCATCCCACATTCTAGCAAAATATCTTAGCCCCTGAGACCCAGGATGACAAACCATGAGAGAGGAGAGAAAAGACACGTGG